>NW_017098079.1:0-33308 GCF_001412225.1 Nicrophorus vespilloides
TCAGCTTTCATACGCATCTTTTGGCTTCATTCTATCTATTATAGTTATCGAGAAAATCAATGAAATGTGAAAACACTGCTTTTTCGAATATTAAAGATAAGAACTAATTGAAAGAATGAGCGGGTAAATTGTAATGTAAAGTTTATGGAAATAGGAAGAAAGTGCGAATGGTGTAATGATACTAGACCTAAATATTACGATGCAATGAGATGGTTTATAAGTTGAAAGCGAGTACGAAAGCATTGAACCATTGCAATTAGCGTTCAGGAAGGAGCGATGAAAGGCGATGGCGCGCGTTCAACTTCAAAAAAAATATTTGCAAGAAAGCGTTTCTTGAATAATATCTCGAAGGATGAAAAATCAACAAACTTTTCGTCTGCTGAAGATGCGTTTATCTGTAATCGGATTATAATGCGATAACTATAGTAAAATGAATAGTGTTAAGACATACCGGAAAGAAAAGCGCGCAATTATACTGGATTACCGCACATTTCTTGTTTATTGTTGCAGTGAGGATAAGGATAGTCGGGATATTCGGATAATGTGAAGCGAGTGAGAGTGTTTGCGTTCGCTGCGAGCAGGTGTGTGGAGGGAGGGAGTAGCGAGTAATGAAAAAAGTAAATAATAATAATACAGTACAGAGAGGGATTTGTTCTTCGGGCCGAAGAGAAAGTGCGGTGTTGAGGGTTCACGCGACAATGGTGGTACCTCCTCTCAGTTGGGTTCCGGCACACAACCCAAGCAACAACATGTCGAGGATCACGTTGGCCGTGGCGACGCTCGTCATCATCAGCGTCGCGACGCCCCAGGTGGCAACAGCAGCATCATCATCTTCGAACGGAACGGTGGTCGCCCTCTCCAGGGCTTTGGACTTTTACAACACCGAACTTCTCGCGTCCAATTGGAACCACCTGAGAACCGCACTGAGCGACGAATGTTCCAACGATGTCGAGCAGTACGTGAGGGCCCTCGAGGTCCAAGAGAATTGGGCCCTGAAGAGTGAGTAGATCATTTTTCTTTTCTTTTCCTTTCTTCAATCCTGAACCCGGCAGTCGCAATTGCGTAACACTTTCATCTCACGTTAAACTTAAACGCGCACTTTCACCCGGTAATCGCACTCCGTCCGTGTCCGCGCTCAATCAATTAACAAACCTTGGTCCAACAATACGATTCTTCGGCAAACATATTAAAAATCGCGCCCTTGACATCGCTAATCCACTAATGACTTATTCAAATTTTTATTGTTACTTTTTGTATCTATCTACAATTTTGTATTTCTTTTTGGTTACTTTAGAGGAGCGCCCGACTTTTATTTACACTAAATCACTAAACGGAATGAAATTATCGAATAACATTTGCTTTTCGCATCACGTAGCAATAAAACAAGAAGCGTCGTCGTCATCGTCGTCTTTGATGCATACGACCACATTTGGTCGTTCTTTGACTTTCCTACGATTTCTTGAATCGAAAATTAAGGAACGCTTTCCAAAAAAAATACACGTGTCTTATTGAATTCAAGACAATCTTAATACGGCCCTGTATCAATCAAAAGGATTTTCAGAGTATTCTAAGGAAGAAAACTGTTATTAACGAGCATCCTATAAAACAAAACAAGACAAAACAAATACGATAATGAACCTAGCTTCATTTGTTACGAGCGTGTTACGGCTCCTAGATTTGGGAACCTCATTACCTTAATAGTTAAGCTGACACTGCATTTCACCGCTTTTAACTAATCCAAACGCAAAACTCTTGTTTTTCCCTACTTCTTTAACTCTTTAATCTTAAAGATTTGTATAAGACTCAGAAAATTCCTATATATTTTTCCACCAGTATAAAAATATGTAATCAGAGATTCCCCTTACAACAACTACTTCTACTCTATATTTAAGCAACATAATAAAAGTCTATTTAATAATAATAAAAGTCTATGATTCTTATAATAATGACGTAAACCGAAGCATTAATTTCAATCTCAAAAAACTATCACTTTCTTTAACATTCATTAAAATACATAAGATTGTTATAAAATTGAGACCTTGAAGGGTTTAACAGTACACATTTTTTTTTATTGGAATGCGAAACGAGTGCAATTCGTATGCATATGTTATACGACGTAGACAAAAAGAGAAAAAAAAACAATACGTAACAAATGTTTCAAAGAAGTGATAATGCAATGCACACTTGTTTTTCTTTTCTTTTATTATTTCTGTATGCTCGCATTCCTTCTCATCTGACCAATCGAATCGAATTTTAAAAAATGATCCGACTTTGGATCACGTAATTTCTCCGTTACTTTAGAGTCTTCAAGTAAACCCATTAAATATTAATACGAAACGAACATAAAAAAAAACTAATTTACAATTTAACTTAATAATAGATTAAATCGAGTAGCAATAAATAATCATTCTTCTTTGAAACATTAATTTTAGAGACAAATTAAATTTTTCATAAATTTTACATACTGATACGTTCTTTCGTATTATTTATACTTTAACTAATCTTATTTAGATTCGTTTTGAGTTTATTACTCGCATAGTTAATTCGATTTGTAAGCATTAGAAATTTTTGTAAAAAAAAATAAATAATTGTAATATGAATGCGGTGAAGTGAAATTTCGTCTGAATCGCAAACGAATTAAACGTCGTAATTCGCACTAATTTTCGTTGTCAAGGTAACTTTCTTCCGAATTCTAACAACAGAATAACGGAGACGCAACAACAATAACAACAGAATAAAAAAAAAAGAGACGGACGAAGCAAAACAAAACAACGAACTTTCAAATTTATGAATCACGCTGTCGTTGCATTCGTGTTCTTGCTTCGTCCATCAATTAAATAACTGTTCTTCTAATTGAATCGTTACGAATGTATTAATAATTTATTAAGTAATTATAAAACGTTTCGAAATATTTGATTCATATAAATAATATATAACAAATCCGTTATATTAGTGATGTCTCGTTAAACGACAATTCCGTTTGGACGAGAAGTGCCAATAAAACGAGTCTATAAAGAAATGAAATGTCTCGTACGGATGGAAAAATAAAAATTTTCGTAATCGATGATAAAATTACATCACTTTTTTCTTTCTTCCTTTCAATTATTGCGTATTTAAACTTATTAAATATTCTTAGAACTAGATTATGTAGATTCATCTGTTTTTGTTTTCCTTTCAACTTATATTATTTTAACAAATGAAATATTGCATCAAAACGTTAATTAACTTGTTTATTTTCTGAAAACCAGTTTGCGTAGATTCATCCGTTATTTTGTTTTTAATTGTAGCCAACTTACGATAAACTAAATATTACTACCAAATTGTTGCTAAACAAATGAATATCAAGTTAAAACTGTCATGTTGACATAACTCGAGTTGATGGTAACCCATGACAACTAACAACATGTTATACTAAGCAGCAGTCAAAAGAAACTTTTTGTTTTGCAACAAATAATTGGTAAATCGATCGATTTATTAATTGTCGAAAGCGATGAATTCTAATTAATTGTTCATCGAGCCGGACCTGATTTGGGACACAACATCAACAACACGTATACACTTATATATATATATATAAATTTTGGGCGGATTGAGCAAACGCTTACGTGTTGCGAGCGGCCGGAAGGTAAGTTTCGTGCGTCAAGAATTTTTCGTTTTCGTTTTCCCGCGAATTAATTAGTGAAATGAGAGTAGTTTAGTTGTAATAAATTAAAACTGTTCCCGCCGCTTTTGCGAAACTTTCTTCTCGAAAATCATTTTCTATTTGAACGACACATTCATACACACACACGCACGTTCTTCATTTATCTCATTGAAGCAAAGTGGACAAATCACCTCACATTTTACCTTAGTTAAGTAATTAAACATTACACCAAATTCTCAATTTAATTACTAATCAATTTCAGTTTTCTTATGTAATAATTACGTAACAATTTTTTGAATTTTCAAATTTTAAAAGTTGTACATTTTTATAAATATTAAACATTAACAATCAATTTTCCTTTACTAATTGTAACTTAAGTTAGGTTATGATTACGTAATATATCATAAAATCATTAAAAAATAAGATAAGTTATTAAAACAAAATCAATTTTGACATTACAAAGGTAATTTGATTAACACCAATTAGATGTACGAAGAACGTTATTAAAAAATTGGACACACAATTCGATAAATTATTAAAACAAAATACATTTTGACATTTCAAGGGTAATTTGATTAACACCAATTAGATGAACGAGGAACGTTATTCCCATTAAGACAGAATGAACTTAATTAGTTGGAGATTTAAAAACTGGTTCAAGTTTGTCTCTCGCGTTAAACTCAATATTTTTTTGTATATTTCATGAAGTTGTGCAAATGAACAGTTAGAAATTCACGAATGTGTCTCTCCTCGTCGTTAGTACGTTTCGGGCGATAAATGAAAAAGCAAACAGACACAGTTCTTCGCACAGAACAATCGTAAATAATACAACTACACACACAAAAAACGAAATACCATACGAAATTTCTAAACCATTTTTTTTTTAATATTTCAAACGCGAGACTTGCGCAAGAGTTTCACCGCAAAGATTTTCCTTATGGAAAGCCCATCATCATCATTATCGATAATACACGTATATTTCTTTGAATTGTTTCCCAATCGCTTTATTGTTATTACCGAATATCGAAAGAGTCGTGTTGGATTGAGTTGCAGCCGACGCAAGGTGAAAGAAATGCACGGACGTTGCGCCACGTTACGTCCGATTTCGACCTAGCCAATGAACTTCATTAATGAAATTTCCGAACGTTACCATAGAAACCAACCAAAAACAATATATTGAAAATAACATAAGACGAACTGGTATTTTGATTAATCGTCGTGCAATAATTTCCAATTATATAGGAAAATTTTGTATTCATAAGCGATTATATAATTGAGGTGCGATCAATGAGAACGAAACACTCGTTCGAACCCCTCCGTTTCGGTGGAAAAACCAGTCGCGTTGCGTAATTGGAGAGAACTTTCTTTGCGGTTCTTGGACACACTGGCATAGCATTATTATTCAATTGTTCTTCCTTCTTTTCAATCAGTTTTTCAAACACATTTCGAATTATTTACTATTTCCATCTAATTAATAATAATCACATACGAAACTTTCTTTACATATACACTTGTTGCTTTAATCAAGATCCATAATTTACGATTTATGTAATATTTACTATTTGTAACAAAATTCCTAACAGAAAATGCCAATAATTCAAGAGTCTACGTAGATTTACTAATTTAAACTTGAAAATCAATTAGGACAATTTTGTATATTCAACGAGTTTTCTGTACTTTTTCAAACATTTTACTATGATATTTCTTTTGATCAACGCGGATTTTCTAATCTAAATTTCACATTTTACAGTAATTTATCTTAGGTTCATTAGAAATGTACGCCTGTTAGTTAAAATATTCATGATTTATAAATATGAAAGTAATAACTTTTCTAATCTAAATTTAAGGAAGCTGTAAACTTGGTCTCACGCCACTTTGAGAGCAACAAAATATTACCTAATAAATCTCTTGCACTTTTGCGAATGCAGTTTACTGTTGTCGAGAAACGAATGTAGAAATGCAAAGAGACGACGTTGCGCAACCGAAACGCACGCGGAAATTCGCGCGAGTGCATTTTCTTGCTCCGCAAATGTATACAAACAAACAAACATAAAGATGATGCAACAAGGTTTTGGATGAAAATTTAGTTTTCTGGAGATGAGGGCTAAAACGCTTTATTCACCATAAATTCCGATGCGCCGTTGCACTTGTTACCCAATAAAACCGAAGAACTTTCTCCTGGTAATGACGCGTTTACATATCAATACATCCGAATGGAAATAAATAAAAAAAATCTTTCGACTCATTTCCGCGATATTATTTATTACGAGCGACTTCGTTTCGCCGCGTTTGGAGCCGATTTCCGGGGAAACTGTGTAAAGCGAGAGAACACGTTGCATATAAAGTAGTACTCAAGCACTGAAAGTTCAAAGACGTAATGGAAACACCGAAAAATATGATTTTGATCGTCATCAAATTTTACTACTCAATTTCATCATCCATCATCGATCTGTTACATGTTTCACCGATTTAATTGAGATAGACGTATGCATAATAAACGATGTATTCGCACACGTTTCATGTTTGGGTGGAAATGCATTAATCCATTATTCAAATCATCGCGTAACATTTCACAAACTATACACATTGTATTCATTTTAAACATAATTATTTAATCTCATTCAAAGAATGAAAACACTTTACTAGTTTTTGAAACTTTTAACAAAAAAAAAATCCAAATTACATTCTAAATTTTATACAAATTAAATGATTTTAATTGGTAATTACTTCAATTTAAACAGCAACATTTCTTGGAAACATTACACTTTCTACCTTATTTTTTTTTTGTTAACTAACATCTATTTTTTTAATGAAACTTTCCCCAAAAGAAAAAAGACAAAGTAACCTATTATTTCTTAAAACAAGAAAACACGCTTCTGAATTGCGTAACGAAGTGAGTTTCCGAAAAGCGTCGCTTGGGGAAACAAGTGAAATGAGTATTTAAGTAAACAGTTGCAAAAAAAAAAAAAAATCGCATAGTTTGGGCATTCGAAACAAACGCAATTTCCGGTATTCTAATATGACGTTTCGTAACGTTATCGTTGTTTGGTTATGAAAAAAAAAACGGAAAGAAGTCTTAAGATATTGAAAATGATGTAAGCAAAGAAAAAATTGTTTGATTGTTTGTTCTTATTTGTTTTCCAAGGTAACGTTCATGATTATATATATATATATATTTTTTTTTTCAAATGGAAATTTGCATATTGTTATTATTATAGGTTATTTCATTCACTTTCATTATAATAAATTAAAAAGGAAATACCGTTATTGAAAATATCAACTATTGTTTTTATTTTTTAATTCGTTGAATTCGAATCACTTTTGAAATGAATTATAGGTAATTGTTATGTTACGTAACTTGTTATGAATTTATAAGGTAATAGTGGGAAATTAATGCACTCACTGGTTGTCGTTTCGAATGATGAAATTGCATCCGGCTACAAAACTTTACTTTGACAGCTATACAGAATATAGAAGAGAGAAAAAAACAATTATTTGAAGCATGTCTCCATGGTGATGTAATATCATTCATGTAAGATGGTTAATACAAATTTAAATGGTTGGTATTAGTTGAATTTGCGTAGATTACAAGTTGCGACTTTTGATTTTGGAAAGAAGTGAAGAATGAAATAAATGGAATTAAAGGTAATTAATGTTAAAAAAGTGACGAATTTATGTAAATGGGAATAAACACTTACGTTTCCAATGATGAAATTGCATCCGGCTACAAAACTTTACTTTGACAGCTATACAGAATAAAGAAGAAAAAAACAATTGTTTGAGGCATGTCTCCATGGTGATGTAATTTCATTCATGTAAGATGGTTAATACAAATTTAAATGGTTGGTATTAGTTGAATTTGCGGAGATTACAACTTGTGACTTTTGCACTTTTTGAAAAGAAGTGAAGAATGAAATAAATGGAATTAAAGGTATTAATTGTTAAATAAGTGACGAATTTATGTAAATGGGAATAAACACTTACGTTTCCAATGATGAAATTGCATCCGGCTACAAAACTTTACTTTGACAGCTATACAGAATAAAGAGAAGAAAACAACAATTATTTGAGGCTTGTCTCCATGGTGATGTAATTTCATTCATGTAAGATGGTTAATGCAAATTTAAATGGTTGGCATTAGTTGAATTTGCGTAGATTACAATTTGTGACTTTTGCACTTTTTGGAAAGATGGGAAGAATGAAATAAATAGAATTAAAGGTAATTATTGTTAAATAAGTGACAAATTTATGTAAATGGTTATAAATACTTACGTTTCGAATGATGAAATTGCATCCGGCTACAAAATTTGACTTTGACAGCTATGCAGAATAAGGAGAAGAAAAAAAAAACATTTATTTGAGGCATGTCTCCATGGTGATGTAATTTCATTCATGTAAGATGGTTAATACAAATTTAAATGGTTGGTTTTAGTTGAATTTTCGGAGATTACAACTTGTGACTTTTAATTTTGGAAAGATGTGAAGAATGAAATAAATGGAATTAAAGGTAATAATTGTTAAATAGGGGACTGATAAGGGACTTACGTTTCGAATGATGAAATTGCATCCGGCTCCAAAACTTTACTTTGACAGCTATACAGAATAAAGAGAGAAAAAAACAATAATTTGAGGCATGTCTCCATGGTGATGTAATTTCATTCATGTAAGATGGTTAATACAAATTTAAATGGTTGGTATTAGTTGACTTTGCGGTGATTACAACTTGTGACTTTTGATTTTGGAAAGATGTGAAGAATGAAATAAATGGAATTAAAGGTAATAATTGTTAAATAAGGGACTGATAAGGGACTTACGTTTCGAATGATGAAATTGCACCCGGCTACAAAACTTTACTTTGACAGCTATGCAGAATAAAGAAGAAGAAAAAAACAATTATTTGAAGCATGTCTCCATGGTGATGTAATATCATTCATGTAAGATGGTTAATACAAATTTAAATGGTTGGTATTAGTTGAATTTGCGGTGATTACAACTTCTAACTTTTGATTTTGGAAAGAAGTAAAGAATGAAATAAATGGAATTAAGAGTAATTATTGTTAAATAAGGGACTTGATTTACGTAAATTATAAACACTTACGTTTCCAATGATGAAATTGCATCCGGCTACAAAACTTTACTTTGACAGCTATGCAGAATAAAGAAGAGAAAAAAAAACAATTATTTGAGGCATGTCTCCATGGTGATGTAATTTAATTCATGTAAGATGGATAATACACATTTCAATGGTTGGTATTAGTTGAATTTGTGACTTTTGATTTTGGAAAGATGCGAAGAATGAAATAAATGGAATTAAAGGTAATTATTGTTAAATAAGTGACGAATTTATGTAAATTATGATGTTTGGGAATAAACACTTACGTTTCGAATGATGAAACAGTAGCGGGTAATGAAAATTAATACTGACAGTTCGTACATTTATGACTTTTGTTTGATGTTTCCATGACAATATATTTAATTTGTTAATTCCTAAAGAATGTTTGATTTTTTTTTATATCTTTTTTTTTTTAAATGAATATTATTTGATTATAGTGGATGATGCGAGCGGAAGATATTCAACAGGATGGTTCTGGGGAAATCATTACTGGACTGGATCGAAGAGTCTGTGCGAGAACATCGTTCCGAGCAACCGCAGTTTATCAGAGGTAAGCAGCGGTTTCTTCGCCGAAGACTTCTTGCAAATTCATTGACAATCCGCAGAGCAATCAGAACGCGAGAGTGCAGCGAAACGTGGAGGCCATGACCAAGCTGACGAATCCGGGCCAATCGGGAGGTTACGTTTCCGGGAAGCTGTCCTACCGTTCACTGCCACCCTTCGACGTGTCCTTCTACATGCTTCGCGTCTTCATCAATTCCACGTACACGAAAGAAGTGAGTTGTTTGGAAACAACTTGATTTAGAAAGTAATAAACTTTTTTTTTTTAGACTCGAACCCTGCACGTCGGATTGTGTTTACCGAAGACGTGCACGGACGTGGACGTCCGCAACATCTTGGAGAAAACATCCGAAGCGGCTCCCATCGAGATGATACAGATTCGCGTCGAGGAAGTCAGATCTCCTCACAGCCGTTTCAACCTTTGGCAGGACACAACTTTTAGGATTCTCTGGTAAATGTCTTCTATTACAATTGATTAACAATTATTAAAAAAAACAACATTTTTTTAGCGTCGTAACAGCCATAGTTGTCGTTCTTTTGGTGATCGGAACGCTCTTCGATCTTTACTTGAAGCACCGGGAGGAAACTAAGCAAGTGTTGAAACTGAATTGCGCGACTTACACCAATCCGAATCACAAGTTAAGCGAGAAAACCATCACTTTGGATATGACAGCCACCGAACCAAACGCTGGTATTAAATATACAAAATTGTTATTTTTTTTACTAATTGTTAATTTATTTTTTAAGGTAAATGTAGTTTATACGTGGTTAATAACAACAACAACAATAATTTGGCAGCAAACGAAACTCGAACTGGTGAAGATGAATCATTGATTGGTAAGATTCTCATTAACTTGTGAATATGTTATTTAATACTTTGTGTCTTTTCTAGTGACCATACTCAAAGACTTAATCCTCGCGTTCTCGGTGAGGGTCAATGTTAAGCATATCTGCGACAGAAGCGTTGGAAGTGATACGATCTCCGTAATCCACGGTCTTAAGTCCATAAGTATGGCTTGGGTCATCCTTGGACACACTTGTCTAATCGCTTTCAAATATTCCGGTAAAAGCTCTTTTTTTTTTTTTTTTAAATATTTTTTAAGTAGGATTTATTGAATTCTATTCTGTTTTTAGATAATATGGAATATAGGAAAGTTGTTCAAAAGGAATTCCTGTTCCAAACCATATCGAATGGAGCCTTCAGCGTCGACACTTTCTTCTTTACCTCGGGGCTTTTGGTCTCATTCCTGTACTTCAGGACGAACGCCAAAGGTAAATTGGATACGTTGGGTAATAAAGGTGTTCTCGCTGGGTTTCTGCACTTTTTCGGATTGATTCTCTACCGTTTCGCAAGGTATGTTTTTTTTGGATGATATAACATTCAGTTCGTGCTAATTAGGTTTTGGTTTTAGGTTGAGCGCTCCGTACTTGTTCGCGTTGGGAGTCGTCGAAGTCTCCATGAAATGGTTCAATTCCAATTCGATCTTCGAACCGCCGACGATGGACCACGAAACCTGTCCCAAGTACTGGTGGAGAAACATACTTTATATCAACACGCTTTTCCCAGTTGAGCAAATGGTAATTGATTTTTTAGATTGTAGTAAGCTTGTATCCTAAGTACTTGCAATTATTGATTAGTTGTAATTAACAAAATTGTTGATTTCTGATTGTTTTAGTGCATGCTTTGGAGTTGGTACTTGTCTGATGATACACAATTTTACGTTGTTGGAGCGATTCTCTTGATTTTGGCAACAAGGTGAGTTAATTTACTTGAAAATGTTATAGTGATTGATTGCAATTTTTTTTTTCCAGTCATTTTAAGATTGCTGCTTCTTTGGTGATCATCTTCATGACGAGTTCTTGGGCCACGACCGGTTACATCGCATTCAGCAACAGCCATCTACCAAGTTCGGATGATCCTCTCGCGCTCTTCGACAAGATTTACGACAAACCGTACACTAGGTTGGGACCGTACCTGATCGGAATGGGAGTCGGCTGGATCCTGTTCAAGACCAACTGCCGGATCAAGATGTCCAAGGTAAGAGATGCGTAGGAGATGGATGGAAACATTTATAAAAATCCTTCCATATTTATTTATAGTTGGCCGTCGTCGTCGGATGGCTCGTCTCCGCCGGATGTTTGCTGTCTTTGGTGTACGGATTGTACGAGGCAGATTTATCCCCTGTCGCCGGTGCGGCTTACAGCAGTTTGAGCCACTCGGCGTGGGCTCTGGGTTTGGCCTGGGTGGTCGTCGCGTGCTCGACCGGTTACGGGGGTTACGTGAATTCCATCCTCTCCGCGACGATCCTCTACCCGTTCAGCAGAGTCACCTACTGCGCCTACCTGCTCCATCCGATCGTCATCAGGGTCATGGCCATGAACATGGACAGCCCTCTGCATCTCGGCAAAGAGGTGATGGTCATCCTGTTCTTGGGGCAGGTCGTCGCTTCGTATGCGCTCGGTTTCATCGTTTCCGTCGCCTTCGAAGCGCCCGTCGTCTCGATGCTGAGGATCCTCACGAGAATAGCGCCCAAACGAAAGACTGCCCTCCAAACGTAGTTACGCAACGTTAGTTTAGATCAAGTGTGCATGCGAGCGTGAAACAATTGAATAGAAATAGATGAAGAAAAAAAAAAGAGAGAGAGTGCGAGCGAGTGTAAATACAATTAACCCCTAATTTTATACGTACTTTTAATGGTTTGGTTATTTTATTCTGTGATCAATTTTTATTTCTAGACCAACAGTTTTTCTTTTTCAAAAACATATTTTTTAATTTATTTGCTACAAAAAAAAAAAGAAGAAACACATGTTATTATATTAATTATATAAATAAACACTTTCCTTTAATTTCTATTAGTTTATCTTTGTTAATATAAAAACAAAATATGACATATGTCATTTTGACATAATCAAAATGACATTGACATTTCGTTGTCACATTCAAAATTGACTTAAATCATGATTTAAGTTTTGATATATGTAATTATTTGATTACGTTAAGTTATTTTTATGAAATATCAAAGTGGCGTTGAAAAATTACTAAAAGACAAATAGACAATCTTAAAATGAGTGTTTTTAAATAAATAGTGTGAAAAACGTACACATTTGCTACAAAAAAAAAGAAACACATGTTATTATATTAATTATATAAATAAACACTTTCCTTTAATTTCTATTAGTTTTTCTTTGTTAATATAAAAACAAAATATGACATATGTCATTTTGACATAATCAAAATGACATTGACATTTCATTGTCACATTCAAAATTGACTTAAATCATGATTTAAATTTTGATTTATGTAATTATTTGATTACGTTAAGTTATTTTTTATGAAACATCAAAGTGGCGTTGAAAAATTACTAAAAGACAAATAGACAATCTTAAAATGAGTGGTTTTCAAATAAATAGTGTGAAAAACGTACACATTTGCTACGAAAAAAAAAAAGAAACACATGTTGTTATATTAATTATATAAATAAACACTTTCCTTAAATTTCTATTAGTTTTTCTTTGTTAATTGAGGGAATGTAATTGAAAGAAAACGAAACGTTTTATGATTTTATTTATTACATAATCGCACACTTATTACAATGTAGAACACGGATTTTAGTACGCAATGTACTCTACGTAGATAATCGAAGATTCTGTAGTCGTTTACAATGAGAACAAAAGGGGATTAAGTAGATTCGTTTTCCTTTTTGTAAGTTAAGATTTATATTGTCTCTGAAGAGGATATGTAATAATTCATCAACGGTGACCTAATTAAAAAAAAGAACAAAATATGACATATGACATAATCAAAATGACATTGACATTTCATTGTCACATTCAAAATTGACAATCATGATTTATGTAATTATTTGATTACGTTAAGTTATTTTTATGAAATATCAAAGTGGCGTTGAAAAATTACTAAAAGACGAATAGACAATCTTAAAATGAGTGGTTTTCAAATAAATAGTGTGAAAAACGTACACATTTGCTACAAAAAAAAAAAGAAACACATGTTATTATATTAATTATATAAATAAACACTTTCCTTAAATTTCTATTAGTTTTTCTTTGTTAATGAAGGGAATGTAATTGAAAGAAAACGAAACGTTTTATGATTTTATTTATTACATAATCACACACTTATTACAATGTAGAACACGGATTTTAGTACGCGATGTACTCTACGTAGATAATCGAAGATTCTGTAGTCGTTTACAATGAGAAGAAAAGGGGATTAAGTAGATTCGTTTTCCTTTTTGTAAGTTAAGATTTATATTGTCTCTGAAGAGGATATGTAATCATTCATCAACGTTGACCTAATTAAAAAAGAACAAAATATGACATATGTCATTTTGACATAATCAAAATGACATTGACATTTCATTGTCACATTCAAAATTGACAATCATGATTTATGTAATTATTTGATTACGTTAAGTTATTTTTATTAAATATCAAAGTGGCGTTGAAAAATTACTAAAAGACGAATAGACAATCTTAAAATGAGTGGTTTTCAAATAAATAGTGTGAAAAACGTACACATTTGCTACAAAAAAAAAAAGAAACACATGTTATTATTTTAATTATATAAATAAACACTTTCCTTAATTTTCTATTAGTTTTTCTTTGTTAATTAAGGGAATGTAATTGAAAGAAAACGATACGTTTTATGATTTTATTTATTACATAATCGCACACTTATTACAATGTAGAACACGGATTTTAGTACGCGAAGTACTCTACGTAGATAATCGAAGATTCTGTAGTCGTTTACAATGAGAACAAAAGGGGATTAAGTAGATTCGTTTGCCTTTTGTAAGTTAAGATTTATATTGTCTCTGAAGAGGATATGTAACTTTCTTATATAGATTTTTTTTATTATATATATTCACTCTTAAATACATTCTACTACGGAACATCTACTTCGTCTTTATTTAGTATAAGTAGCGGAGATAAATACAGTAAGAAATTTGATAAAATGCCGTGCACAAGCCGCGTACACCAATTGGAGAGTATTAATTAATATTATCATAATAATAATGCATATCTTTATGGGCGAGTCGGTTAAAACGAGGTCTTGCCGAAGATGTAGTTGCCCGGTTCGGAGATGTTTTCCGACATGAAGAACTGCTTCCAGAGCTCGACGAATTGCTCGTAACTCACCTCCTTCTTACCCTACAGCATACAATAGTTAAATGTAATTGAATTGAATTGTTGTTAATAAGAGACATACTTGAGCCATCTTGTGGAAGGCCTCCTTGCATTCGCCGATTTCGAGGCCGTAGCAGGAGCAGACGCTCGTGAACTCGTCGATGTCGATGCTTCCGTCGCCGCTCGCATCCTCCAGATCGAACATGAACCTGAGGTACTGGGTCTGCCAGTCCAGAGCGTTCTCAGGATTCTTGGCGTATTCGTCCCACATAGAAGACCATTCATCAACGCTAACCTAATTAAAAAAAACAACAAAATATGACATATGTCATTTTGACATAGTCAAAATGACATTGACATTTCATTGTCACATTCAAAATTGACAATCATGATTTAAATTTTGATTTATGTAATTGGAAAATAATTAACAATAATAATTAATTATTTGATTACGATGATTGGTTATTTGATTAAAATGAGTGGTTTCCAAATAAATTGTGTGAAAAACGTAAGAAAATATGATTAATTAGTTCGTGTTTGAATTAAGATATATTTTCAGTGTTAATTGCTTTGTAATGATTTGACCAATAACAAATGTCAATGTGACAAGTGTCAAAATGACAATGGAAAAGTGCGGTTATTTAATTAATAACTTTTGAATTGCTTAATAGTTATTAATGAAACATTGAAGTATTTTAATTACTTATAGAAATAATGAAAAGAATTATTAAATTTGAATTAGAAAATAAAATTGAATGAAAAATGTGTTCATAACTGACAATTAAACATTTTGTTTTTTTTTTGTTGTTGTTGACACGACTAAGATTGATTCATATATGCACGGCACTCTAATGAAATATGTTAATGATGAAATGCGTTACTTGTCCGTCCTTGTTGGAGTCGGCCCTCTGCCTGAGTCCATCCCAGATTTGGATCATGCTGTCGAAGGTCTTGATGTAGGGAGCGCTACCAGCCTTCCAACCCCTCAACGTGCAGATTTTCTTCAAAATCCATTAATTAATTTGTGCGAAAAGACAAAACGCGACATGATCCTCTTACCTCGATGGCCAACTCGAAGTCCTTCCTGTCGATGGTGCCGCTCTGATTGACGTCTGCGGAAAAGTCACATGAATCTTAGACTTGACGGTATTTTCAGCTTACCGTTCGCCGTGTGGCAAATGGTAAAGAATGGGGGAGCGATTTCGGGGCGATTTATTAGTTTGTGAAGGGCGGAGCGCAGTAGTTAATAAATCTTTCGATCTGGATTATCGTGCGTGAGGCTGATAAATTCCTTTATCTCTTTGGCACGACCTGCTTCCACACACAAACAATTGAGTTATGTAAATTGATGGTGGTCGTAATGATATAATTAGCGATTTAGGAATTTATTATTTGATATGTGGTTGTGCCGAATGGAATTGGACGAGGCGGTTTTCGGCTGTGGTTTTCGAGGGTTCCATCTAATAACGTCCGTCCGTCCATTTCACCCCCTTATTAATATCGGTCCAACTTTGCCCGAGTTGCAATTATAATGCGGTATGCTTCAGGAACAGGAAATCCCTGGTCCCCCCGTTTTAATGGACTTCTTGCATTAATTCCATAACTAACTTGATTAACTCTACCACACACCATTATACTGACGCACGCTGTTAATCTTACATTTAAGACCCAAATCCAGAAAAAAAGAGAAAATTGTAACAAACCCTCATAAATATATGTATAAACTTGCCTAAATTCTGCTTAAAATGCACCATTTACAACTTCTGATTACTGTCAAATATAAAAATGACACATCAATGACATATGACATGCGATTGCTGTCAAGTATAATAATAATTTATGTAATGATTCCATAACTAACTTGATTAATCCTACCATACATCATTATACTGACGCACGCTGTTAATCTTACTTTTAAGACTCAAATCCAGAAGAAAAAGAGAATTGTAGTAAACGCTCATAAAAGACAACATTATCAGAATCTACACTTAACAAATACTTAGTAAATATCTAAACATTTTAATTGTTTATGTATAAATTTGCTTAAATTCTGCTTAAAATGCACCATTTACAACTTCTGATTACAGTCAAATATAAAAATGACACATCAATGACATATGACATGCGATTGCTGTCAAATATAATAATGATTTATGTAATGATTCCATAACTAACTTGATTAACCCTACCACACATCATTATAGTGACGCACCCTGTTAATCTTACTTTTAAGACCCAAATCCAGAAGAAAAAGAGAATTGTAATAAACGCGCATAAAAGAAAACATTATCAGAATCTACACTCAACAAAGACTTAGTAAATATCTAAACATTTTAATTGTTTATGTATAAACTCGCCTAAATTCTGCTTAAAATGAATCATTTACAACTTCTGATTACTGTCAAATATAAAAATGACACATCAATGACATATGACATCCGATTGCTGTCAAGTATAAATAATTATTTGATTACGATAAGTTTTTATTATGAAATATCAAAGTGGCGTTGAAAAATTACTAAAAGACAAATAGACAATCTTAAAATGAGTGGTTTCGATATGTCAATAATTAATAATAGTGTGAAAAACGTAAATAAATACGATTAATTAATTTGTAATTGAATTAAGATACGTTTTCAGTGTTAATTGCTTTGTAATGATTTGAATAGTAACAAATGTCAATGTGACAAGTGACAAAATGACATCGGAAAAGTGCAAATGACATTGGAAATGATTCCATAACTAACTTGATTAACCCTACCATACACCATTATACTGATGCACGCTGTTAATATTACTTTTAAGACTCAAATCAAGAAAAAAAAAAGAGAATTTTAACAAATTGTAATAAAAGAAAACATTATCAGAATCTACACACAACAAATACTTAGTAAATATCTTAGTAATTGTTTATTTATAAAATAGTCAAACATAAAATTGACACATCAATGACATGTCACATCCGATTGCTGTCAAATATAAACAAACTTGTATAAAGTTTTGTTCATTTGTTTTGTTTAACTAGTCTTATTTATTTTTCCCAAATATTAATTAAACACTCATTCAATAAAACTTTCCCGCACTCTGTGATCTCAGCAAACAAAACTCTCTCCCTCTCTCATCGTATTTACTATAAAATATTGCGCATCATATTATATTCCAACGAACTTTCCACGTTTGTAAACTTTTCAGCTCGTTATAAATGCAAGCAAACTTATTCATGGCAACGATTTTGCAGCTTTTTTTATCTAATTATCTGTTAAATAAAATAATGAAAATGTTTATTCAGTGACTTAAGTCAGTTTTCTTGTTGTCTTGTCTTCAGAAATTAAAAAAAAATGATTATTTTTTATTAAAATCAAGAATTTCATGAATTGCTGTCAAATATGACAGTGACAGATTTTAGTCTCTTCAATTACAAACAAAAAAATAATAAGTATGACTTTTTCTTTCTTTCTTTCTAATATTTAATCTTCACTAACGATCTCTTCGTAATCGTAATCATTCGTTATTTATGTAACCATTATCCACAACACAACAGTTGTTGTTGTTCGACTGCTTCTGTACTCGTGCGAGCAACAAGAACAATAATGCAAGACAAATAGAGAATCTTAAAATGAGTGATTTTCAAATAAATAGTGTGAAAAACGTAAGTAAATATGATTAATTAGTTCGTGATTGAATTAAGAGAAGAAATGTCAATGTGACAAGTGTCAAAATGACAATGGAAAAGTGCGGTTATTGAATTAATAACTATTGAATTGCTTAGACGTTATTAATAAAACATTGAAGTATTTTAATTACTTATAGAAATAATGAAAATAATTATTAAATTTGAATTAGAAATTAAAGCTGACTGAAAAATGTGTTCATAACTGACAATTAAACATTTTGTTTTTTTTTGTTGTTGTTTCCATGAATTGCTGTCAAATATGACAGTGACAGATTTTCGTCTCTCCAATTACAAAACAAAAAACAATAAGTATACGTTGAATAACTTTTTCTTTCAGTCTGCAAACAATACATAATAAATAAGACACATGTAGAGATTAATAGAGTGTGTGTGTTTCGGTTGCAAGCTTCTAATATTTCATCTTCACTAACGATCTCTTCGTAATCGTAATCATTCGTTATTCATATAACCATTATCCGCAACACAACAGCTGTTGTTGTTCGACTGCGTCTGTCCTCGTGCGAGCAACAAGGACAAGAATGCATTTATTTTCCCCGGTCGCAGCGACTCCTGGCATCTCTCCAATCCATTTAAAATTCCTTGATAGCACTTTCGTGCATTGCCTCCAATCATTCATCACAATACTATCTCTATCTCTCTCCTCCTTTTCGATGAAACCCAGTGACTTGCAGTCTCTCTCTCTCTGTCAAATTCTGCGACAATCGAGTGTGCAATGGATGTTTTATACAATATTTAATTCCAAAAGTAAACTTTTGATTTAGAACTTAATTTTTCAAATGGATTTGTATGAAAATCTCTCTGAAATGTCTGATTATTCAGTTAAATTTGGATAAAATCGAGCGCAATTAACTTTAATGCTTTCGATATTCTTTTGTAAAGTAATTTTATCGATTCCTGCAAAGTTTTAAACTGTTTCTTTTAAACTTGAACTTAGGAAGTGGCTAAGAAGTGCTTTTTTATGGATTTGAAAGACTCGTCAATCATATTTACGAGCTCGATAAAAGCACTTTGGATATGAGTACTCACCGAAGAAGACATTGAAGACGTAGAGGAGCTTCTTCTTGCGGAAATCGGAGATGGGCATCTTTCGAAACGGTTCTGCAAAAGAATACATTTGAAATGAAATAACGTAGTTTTCGCAGATGGATGAGATCATGCGGAGGAATTTAATATAACTGCACATTTATAATAAGTCGTTTTTCATTTCGCATTTGCAATAAACCTTTGGGGACGAAATGGTAAAAGGTAATCTCTTATTTTTCGTTTGGAAATGCGAGTGTTGAAGGGAAGAGATGTGAAGATTTCCTCACGTTTTGGCTTCAATTAAAGTTTGCTGTTGTTAATTAGTGCATTTCCATTCAAATGGGTTTCGGCTTAATGAGACCGCTCCGGGTTTTATTAAAGAGCCGATTATGAATTTTCGGCGGATCCCGGCTAATTGGCGAGATCGGATTAAGATGGAAATTTTTGGCGAATTGTCTCTTCGCTCCGGTTTATTTTAATTCAAGTCGCTTTACTTGTTTTTCTGGTTGTGATTTGTATGTGATTGGACCGAAGCTTGGATTACGTAAAATAATGCTGATGTTGATGATGATGGGAAGAGAGAGAGAGAGAGAACTTAGGAGACTTTGAGGAAATCGATGCTTGTTTCTAAGGGTGCTGGCATCTAAAAGCCATCAGCGCAGATGAGCGGAACGTATTGAATTTTGTTCAGGCGAGAGACGTTCGTGGTTTAAATATAATATCAGCTTTTTGTATGCAAACAAGTAAAGGCTTAAATTGAAAAAAAAACACACGTTGGATGTGAACATCTTTTGGTTACAAACATTCTATAGTAAATTGTAAAACTCATCCACTTTGATCAGTGCGAAAACCACAACAATTTTAAAAGAAATCTACAAGGAATTTCTCAATTGAAATTGTTAAAGGAAAAAAAACATAATGTGTTTCATTTTTTCAATTTATACAGCTCATAGCAGGCGACTCAATGATAGAAAAAAGATGAATGTAGGCTTGTTGGAAAGGAGAAATATTCAGCTTTCATACGAGTGGTCGATGATGTAATTACCTTAAGGGGTTGTTGAGATATTAACGAAAAACTATAACAACTGAAAAAAATACAAAAAAAAACGTTCTACAGCTTATAACAGACGACTCGATGACAGCACAAAGATGAGTATAGGCGCGTTGGAAAGGTGAGATATTCAGCTTTCATACGAGTGGTCTATGATTTAATTACCTTTAGGGGTTGTCGAGAAATTCACGAAAAACCAAAAACAGTGAAAATAAAACGAGAAAACCGTAATTTCTCTGTTACGTATAAAACGTCAAGTATGTGTATTTTTTTTCAATTTCTAAAGCTCATAACAGGCGACTCGATAATAGCACTAAGATGTATGTAGGCTTGTTGGAAAGACAAAATATTCAGCTTTCATACGAGTGGTCGATGATGTAACTATCTTTAGGATTTGTTGAGAAAATCACGAAAAACTGTAAAAACTGAATAAAAAACGAGAAAAAAATATTCTTCAGCTTATAACAGGCGACTTGATATAACTACAAAGATGTATGTAGGCGTGTTGGAAAGGTGAGATCTTCAGCTTTCATACGAGTGGTCGATGATGAAATTACCTTTAGGGGTTGTCGAGAAATTAACGAAAAACCGAAAACACTGAAAAAAAAACGAGAAAACCGTCGTTTCTGTGTTGCGTATAAAACGTTAAGTATGTGTTTTTTTTTTAAATTTAAACAGCTCATAGCAGGCGACTCGATGACAGTACGAAGATGTATGTAGGCTTGTTGGAAAGACAAAATATTCAGCTTTCATACGAGTGGTCGATGATGTAACTATCTTAAAGATTTGTCGAGAAAATCACGAAAAACTGTGAAAACTGAATAAAAAGCGAGAAAGAAATGTTCTTCAGCTTATAACAGGCGACTCGATGAAACTACAATGATGTATGTAGGCTTGTTGGAAAGGTGAGATATTCATCTTTCATACGAGTGGTCGATGATGTAATTATGTTGAAAAACTATAAACTATACCTTCAATAATAAATTATAAAACTCACACTTTGATCAATTCATAACAAATTTTCCTATAAATCTCTAAGAACTATGATAAATCAGAATACTTAGCAACATTCAAGCGTCCTTAGCAACTCACTATTTACGATTTCAATGTTTAACAACAATTTCAACAACAACTTTTTAAATATTATTTTATCAATGTATTTATAAAGGAAAGGAGTCTTTGCTTGTGATTAATTGATTCAAATTAAGCTAATGGACAACATTTTCGCGCGCGCAATTAATCTTTCAAAAATACGTCAAAGTGACAAGTTTAATTTAATAGAAAAAAATGACAAGCAGGCCTTCTAATATATATATATATATATTCATTATTAATTACTTTCGCAAATACTTCAAATTTAAAGAAAAATCACTGTTAAATCCCTCTGGAATCTCATTATGAAGATATGAAATTGCGAATAAGAATCTAGCGCAGTTTATCCGTTCGCAAAATGACTGTTATTGCGGCGCATTTTATTATCATTTGCTGTTCTTTGGCGGCTTTTTCATATTCCTCTAGAGGGATTGAAGACGTTAGAGGTGTTTCGAGGATAATAAAATTTTAATAAAATGTGTATTTATAGTCGCGACCCGGAATGAAAAGTAATCTGCTTGGATGGACTACGAAGAAAGAAAAACCCAACCTAAAGGAAATCCCCGTACATTTTCTATTTCGATATAGATACGAGGAAAATATGGCACTTTCCATCTAAACTTTGATGGTCAGAAGAGAAAAAGGATGAGCATAAAAAGGGGGATGATGATAGAACGAAATGTGAAAGGGTAAAATGTAAGGATAAAAACGGGGACGCTTGGATGGAAGGAAGGAAGGAAAAGGTAAATATTATCTTGCCGCCTCGAGCCTAAAGCTATTTATCAAATGTAATTAACTGCATTCCCAGAGGGTGCTAGTTAGCATTCCTAGCGTACGCACACATTTAATTAACTCCAGATCAATAAATAAGTCAAGTTCAAATAAGCTCATGAATTGATAGATCAAAGACTTTCCTCCATTCGAACTCATTGATATCATCGGGAGGAAATGGATGGAAATGAAGGAAATTAAATGAAAAAAAGAAGTGATTTCGAAGCGTTTCGGTTCGGAATGAAGGCTTATTAAAATCGTATCGCTGCTCTCTCAGACTTAATATTCGCGCCAGAAGCAATTAAGAAACTTTAAGTGGGCGCGCTGAATCATGTTACTTCTGATTTTCCTGAAAGCTGGCTGAAAACTTTTCCTCGATTCACGTGTGAATAATGATGGATTATCCAATTACTAAAATACAACGGACAAATTTCTCAATTTAACATTTGCAGTATCTAAATTTTAAATGACATTAACATCTGCCATTTGCGTCATCCGTCACGTGTGTCTTGATTTGAATCACGTAACGCTTATTTGGTTTTAAAAATATTTAAAGAAAATTAAAGTTTCGCGATTCACGTGTGGATAAGAATTATGATGATGGATTATCCAATTACTAAATACAATCGACAATATAGTTTTACAATTCATCAGCACAAATTTCAATCGATATTTCTCAATTTAACATTTGCAATATCTAAATTTTAAATGACATTGACATCTGTCATTTGTGTGAGTCCACGAGTTGTCACAAATGACATTTCACGTGTCTCTTGATTTGAATCACGTAACGCTTATTTGGTTTTAAAAATATTTAAAGAAAATGAAAGTTTTTCGATTTACGTGTGAATAATGATGGATTATCCAATTACTAAATACAACCGATAATATAGTTTTACAATTCATCAGCACAAATTTCAATCGATATTTCTCAATTTAAAATTTGCAATATCTAAATTTTAAATGACATTGACATCTGTCATTTCGTAAGTCCACGAGCTGTCACAAATGACATTTCACATATCTCTTGATTTAAATCACGTTACGCTTATTTAGTTTTAAAATTATTTAACGAAAATTAAAGTTTCGCGATTCACGTGTGGATAAGAATTATGATGATGGATTATCCAATTACTAAATACAACCGACATTATAGTTTTACGATTCGTCGGCACAAATTTCTTAATTTGACATTTGCTATATCTAAATTTTAATTGAAATTAACATCTGTCATTTGCGTCATCTGTCATTTCACGTGTCTCTTGATTTGAATCACGTAACGCTTATTTGATTTTAAAATTATTTAAAGAAAATCAAAAAAGACGATTATTTATCAAATTCCTTACTTTTTGCATTATTATGAAATTCTTTATATACAAAGGAAAAACTGCATATTTTTTTTTACGGAATGCTGTTAAAGTTTAAGGGTGGCGGTGGAATGTATCGATTCGGTATTAACCTGCAAATTTCAACAAAAACAAACAAAAACATATGCAAACATCAAACAAAACTACAACAACAAAAATAACAACAAAAAACAAAAAAATAAAGCTGTCAGGAAAAGAGGAATAAATAGAATGCCGAAATGCAGTAGACTAGATAAAATGTAAAATATGAAACTCGGAAGCTGTCAGTTTCGGTATCTATCGCTGCTCACTAGATAAACTTTACGCTCGATTCATATTTAATGCCATGTAAAACTGACGTTTGCATTTTAGATTCATGCATAATGGAAAATTCGGTAATTGATAGAAAATATAATAAAATTTCTATAAATTTATTTTAAAGTTTTATATTTACTTTTTTTATTATTTACCAATACATTATTTATTGGAAAGGGCGACTACTCAAGCGCTAGTCGATCATAAAAAAGTTTATGTCAAGTCGTATATTAGAAATATTTAATAACGCAACGTGAGGGCGAAATATACGGTTTTTTTTTATGTACAAATCGATGAGGGGAAACATAAAACATCATTAGTTCGTTACAAAGTTTAGAATTTTCAATTACCATAATTAATTAAGTATTAAATATTCTATAAAAGTATACTAAATTTTTATATTTTCCTTGAAATGCACACATTTTATTCTAAAAGATGAAATAAAAGTTGATCCTGTCAACGATTATGGTTACTGTTTTGTTGTCTGTTCCAAATTGAGTAATTCTCTTTCATGAATGGAAAAACAATAGTGGGTCATTGTTATTCACGGTTATTGGATCGTTTGAACCGCGAAAGCAAAGCCAAACGAGGCGTATTTTGGCAAAGAAAAACACTCCTATTCCGACAGGACAATTGCTATGGCAAAATTCCATGAATGTCTCTGTTATTATCATACATTAAAATTGAGAGGCATATGAAGTGTCATTTGTGTCATTACGTAATTGACAGATGTAAATGTCATTTTTTTTCAATAATCAAAAGATGTCAGTTGTGACAGGTTTGCAGAATAACGCAATTGACAAATGTAAACGTGATGATTATTTTAAAACAAAAGATACACGAAGTATTAGTTGTGACAAGTGTGCAGAATAACGTGATTGACAGATGTAAATGTCAGTATTATTTTAAATTGAATCAAGAGGTGTCAGTTGTAGCAAGTTTGTAGAATATAATTCAAATCAGGAGTCATTTGCAACTAATTTGTAGAATTATGTAAGTGACAGATGTAAATGTCATTTGTTTTTTCAATAAAATCAAGAGATGCTTAAGATGTCAGTTATGACAAGTATTCAGAATAACGTAATTGACAGATGTAAATGTCATTATTATTGTAAACCAAATCAAGAGGGTTCAATTGTAGTAAATTTGCTGAATATAATTCAACTGGAATGATTTGTGAATAATTTATAGAATTACGTAATTGACAGATGTAAATTTCATTATTGTTTTAAATTGAATCAAGAGGTATCAGTTGCAGCAAGTTCGTAAAATATGATTCAAATCAGGAGTCATTTGTAACTAATTTGTAGAATTATGTAATTGACAGATGTAAATGTCATTTTTTTTTTCAATAAAATCAACAGATGCATGAGATGTCAGTTATGACAAGTATGCAGAATAACGTAATTGACAGATGTAAATGTCATTATTATTGTAAATCAAATCAAGAGACTTCAATTGTAGTAAATTTGCTGAATATGATTCAAAGAGTAACTTGAATGATTTGTGACAAATTTATAGAATTACATAATTGACAGATGTAAATTTCATTATTGTTTTAAATTGAATCAAGAGGTATCAGTTGTAGCAAGTTTGTAGAATAAGATTCAAATCTGGAGTCATTTGAATCATTTGTAAATAATTTGTAAAATTACGTAAGTGACAGATGTAAATGTCATTTTTTCTTCAATAAATCAAGAGATGCACGAGATGACAAGTTATGACAAGTATGCAGAAAAACGTAATTGACAGATGTCATTATTATTGTAAACCAAATCAAGAGGATTCAATTGTAGTAAATTTGCTGAATATGATTCAAAGAGTAACTGGAATTATTTGTGACTTATTTATAATTACGTAATTGACATATGTAAATTTCATTATTGTTTTAAATTGAATCAAGAGGTATGAGTTGTAGCAAGTTTGTAGAATATTATTCAAATCAGGAGTAATTTGAATTATATGTAACTAATTTGTAGAATTATGTAATTGACAGATGTAAATGTCATTTTTTTCTTCAATAAATCAAGAGATGCATAAGATGTCAGTTATGACAAGTATGCAGAATAACGTAATTGATAGATTGCAAATGTCATTATTATTGTAAACCAAATCAAGAGGTTTCAATTGTAGTAAATTTGCTGAATATGATTCAAAGAGTAACTGGAATTATTTGTGACTAATTTATAGAATTACGTAATTGACAGATGTAAATTTCATTATTGTTTAATTTTTAATATGATTCAAATCAAAAGTCACTTGAATCATTTGTAACTAATTTATAGAATTATGTAATTGACAGATGTAAATGTCATTTTTTTTTCAATAAAATCAAGAGATGCATGAGATGTCAGTTTTGACAAGTATGTAGAATTAAGTAATTGACAGATGTAAATGTCATTATTATTGTAAACCAAATTAAGAGGGTTCAATTGTAGTAACCGATTTATAGAATTACGTAATTGACAGATGTAAATGTCATAATTTAAAATAAAAATCATGATGCACGAGATATCAGTTTACAGATTTATGTAAATGTGATGATTGTTTTTAAATGAAATCAAGAGGTACATGAGATGTGATTTGTGACAAGCTTGCTTAATTGACGGATGCAGATGTCAGTGAATTTGGGTTAACGTCTAAATGAAATTCGTGGATGTCTGTCACGGTGAATAGTTTGCATGCAACGTAATGATGCTTAAACGAATAAAGAGCATTTGCGAATAATTCGGGCACAAAATATCCGTGCGACGTGGGGGTGTGTTACACAACAAATGGTTTAGAATTACACGTTGCAACGTTAGCCGGAGGCAGGCTGACATAATGTACGTGTGGGTGGGAGTTAGGTAGGTAGAGAACGGGTCCTAAGGTAGACTGAATTATATAATTATAGCGAGAGAGAGGGCTTGTGGTGGTGGTGCCTGGTCGAATTGCCTGTCTCGCCAGAATTTACTGCAGTCATTTGCCACGCTCATTTGCTAATATACACGAGCACCAAAATAATTTGCATCCGCTGCTCCATCCAAATTATCAACCTCTAAAATCCGAGACGCCTCTGTAAATCCGTCAATCCCATCAAACGTCAAATTTGAGTTAATTAACGTCAATACGGTTGTCATGGTTATGATTTAAATATGAGCCTAGGATTGCGAATACTGAGTATCCCAAGCAAACAAAGCTACGCAATTTCCAAATTACGCTCGATTAATATCCTCCCTCCTGCAGGTAAATTCAACTTGCGTAAACTGAAATGGAATGCGATGCGAGGTGTGCGCGCTCTCCCAGACTCTATTAGCATCATCGATCCGTCGCTAATTGAAAAACGAATGCTCTTATCTTTGGCCAGGTGAATTTACCGGATTTTCCTCCTTTCAAACTTTACGTTCAAATTTAAATGAGCTTTTTATCGCGTCGCTTGATTGCCCAAAGCTTTGCACTCAACTTCTACTCTCTCTTTTTTTCCTCTCTCTCTCTCTCTCTCTCTCTCGTTTCTTTCTACGAGGGTGTAAAAACAAGAACGAGGGTGGCGGAATGAAGCGCACTTCTGAATCTCATTTGGTAAATCAAAGCCAATTACTTGCCTCGGACTTGGGGGGATCTGTCAGACGCCGCAAAAAAGGGACACGCGTAATCCTGCTCGGATTAGGGACGACTAACAGGTAACAAATCTCCGTTCCAGAAGCACTCACGACTAGACCAATCCAAAAAAAACAACGTTTTACATATAATGTATAAATAACAGTGTTAATCTACATTAACCATCAACAAAATGACATCTGTCATGTTGACGTTAGTTGGAATATCTGTATTATCCTTATAAATAAATGTCATCTGTCATTTTCTGGTTGTGGAAAAGACAATTGTTTTATAACCTTTTCAAAAAAAAAATGGAGACGTCATCTGTCATATTGACGTTAGTGGGAATATCTCTATTATCCTTACAAATAGATGTCATCTGTCATGTTGACTTTATTGAGGATACACACGTTTTAAAACAATAAACAAAATAAATAATATGATATTACATAAACGTAATCCTGCAGTAAGCTTTAATAATTGGAAACATTTTGTTTTGTCGTGTTGACATTTCTGAAAATATCCATATCTGCATTATCCTTACAAATAAATGTCATCTGTCAAAATAGGAGATGTCATCTGTCATGTTGACGTTAGTGGGAATATCTATATTATCTTTACAAATAGATGTCATCTGTCATGTTGACTTTAATGAGGATACATTTGTTTTAGAACAATTAACAAAATAAATAATATGATATTATATAAACGTAATCTTGTAGTAAGCTTTAATAATTGGAGACATTTTGTTTTGTCGTGTTGACATTCCTGAAAATACTCATATCTGCATTATATCTTACAAATAAATGTCATCTGTCATTTTATGGTTGTGGAGAAGACAATTGTTTTATAACCTTTTCAAAAAAAAATGGAGACGTCATCTGTCATATTGACGTTAGTGGGAATATCTCTATTATCCTTAATAGGAGATGTCATCTGTCATGTTGACTTTAATGAGGATACACTTGTTTTAGAACAAATAACAAAATAAATAATATGACATTATATAAACGTAATCCTGCAGTAAGCTTTAATAATTGGAAACATTTTGTTTTGTCGTGTTGACATTCCTGAAAATACCCATATCTGCATTATCCTTACAAATAAATGTCATCTGTCAAAATAGGAGATGTTATCTGTCATGTTGACGTTAGTGAGAATATTTCTATTATCCTTACAAATAAATGTCATCTGTCATGTTGACTTTATTAAAGATACACTTGTTTTAGAAAAAATAATAAAATAAATAATATGATATTACATAAACGTAATCTTGTAGTAAGCTTTAATAATTGGAGACATTTTGTTTTGTCATATTGATATTCCTGAAAATACCCATATCTGCATTATCCTTACAAATAAATGTCATCTGTCATTTTCTGGTTGTGAAGAAGACAATTGTTTTATAACCTTGGAGACGTCATCTGTCATATTGACGTTTCTTATATATGTTATAATCACTTGCGAATGTGACACTCGTGTTAAATAGGTTAACAAGAACAAAATCAATATTAGATTGCGGATATCAAATAAGTTTTCTCGAATAAATCATCAACGCGACTTTTCGCAATTTACTTTCGGATAAGATGAATCGTTGCTGACGCTGCAAAACTCTGTTAGATTCCATCCATTTTTTTTATTAGCAACTTGCAGGAGATTATTTTCAGTTGCGCGATGGACGAATTCGGTAATAAAATTAAATTTTTCACTAGAAATATGAAAATTTCATACAATGAAGCGAAACGTTATTATTTTGTATGTATATCAATGAATTGCGAGAGCTTAATTTGCACGTAATACAGCGAATCACGTTATTTCCTGAAAAGTTTATTGAACGCAAGGAAAGAGCAGGAAATGTGGAGTTTAACGTATGCGAATAATGCAATTTCGCTAAATAATAACTGAAAATGTGTACATGAAATGTATATATTTTATACAATGTGGTGTAGCTTTTGCAGGAATGTTATGATTATACAAAAAAAATGTGAATTCGCTGGAGAATTTTGTTATATAAATACCCGGCACATCCACCAGAAAAAGGTAAAATGATGCGTCGTAAATAATCTCTGTCTGTCTGTCTTTCTTTTCGATTTTCAATGGTTTGAACATCCATTAATAATTTTTACTGGAGTTCATAAAATGAAATGTGTTTTTACGAAAGCGCAAGTTCATTTAAAGAGCGCCCGAATTTCTATGCTTCTTCCTGCATGTTCAAGTAATTGCCGAAAAGGCGAATAAAACTAGATGAATTTTGCGGAAAATACTTGAGTTGAGTTTTTAATTAAGTAATTAGTTCTTTATACGTATTTCAATGCTTAATTCCATACAGATTTAAATTGAATAATAAAATCTTAATGCTAAGTAAATAATTAAAAAAAAAACGTGTTAATAAATGAAAGAATTTGTTAATAAATGAAGAATTATTACTCATTTTTCTGTTGTTTTAATATTACATAAATGTTAATGAAACGTGAAAAAACTGTTACGAAAACAGCGTCGCGATATCTCACAGCGGTACTAAAACATGTAAATACGTCACGACACACCTGCATAACGATGAGTCATTTGCAGGTGTGCAATTTGGCAGCGTCGCGATATCTCACAGTGGTTCTAAAACGTTTTAACAATCCTCGTATGGGCACGAATTGTCTCGAATTGTCACGAATCAAGAATCTTATTTATAAACAAATCCTTATATGGTGATGAAAACAATCTCTATATGGTTATGAAAACACGAATCATCACGAATTGTCACGACGAATCAGCTGCAGCTGCGATTGATAAACAAATCCATATATGGTGATGAAAACACGACACACCTGCGTCGCGATATCTCATAGCGTAATTGTGTAACTATGAGTCATTTGCAGGTGTGCAATTTGGCAGCCTCGCAATTTCTCACAGCGGTTCTAAAACGTTTTAACAATCCTCGTATGTGCACGAATAATCACGAATTGTCACGACGAATCACAGCTGCAGCTGCGAGCAATAAACAAATCCTTATATGGTTATGAGAACGCGCCACACCTGCGTCGTTGATGAATCATCTGCACGTGCAACTGCAAACGTTAGACCAATTCTTCTATGGACACAAAACAGGTGCGTTTTTGCATAATCAACAACAAAAAAGTAATAGAAATCGATTTAAATAAGTTACAAATTTTATAAACAAATGAATTTGTCATGTAATATTATTTAATTACTACATTTATTTATGTGATTTCATTATAGGAAATGATTACTAAATCTATAAACACACTGTGAATGCAAAATTTCTACTTTTTTTTTTTACAAAAAGAAATTTACTTTATCTACTAAGTTTTCACTTTCTTGTTACATAATCACAACGTTTTCTTAGTAAATACATTTAAATTTTAGTAAAAGTAAAAAAAAAATACAAAAATAAGAAATAGCAAAATTTGAAATACTTTTACATATAAATTAACTATGTAATTAATTAATTATTTATACTTTTATATGAATTAATTGAAATGTATAAAATTTACGCACGAATTACAGTAAGAAATATTCCAGACATACAAATAATATATGCAATTTTTTGCTGTTGTTTATGTCTCTTCTCTGGTATTTCGAATACATTATTTCTTATCTTTAAGTCTGGATCGAAATTCGGTGCACATCTTTTTCATTTACGTTTTTATTACTACGTTTCATTCACTATTTCCGTGTTTTCATTCATAATTTTTATGCGTATTTCCGAGAAATTCGTCTGCGTTTTTGTGTACGTCTGCATTCCGAATATAGTTTTTTTTTTCTTAAATATAATTTATTCTATTTCTCAATGAATTAATGCAATTTATTCAAATTTACATGTATATTGGTTTGCATAACTTTAACTTTTAAACTAACGCAATTTCATTATAATCTTATCTAATTTTTATTAAAATTTACACAATTTTTAAGCAAAAAAAAAATAATAAGAAACATTTGCGTATTTGATGAGAAATTAATAAAAAATTGTAAGAAAACGATTAATTTACAGAACGAAAAATCAACTGTTGCTTCCAATCAATTGCAGGACGTGAAAGCAATGTTTATGTCAAATTTTGAGAAATTATTAGAAAAATTAGATATTTACTAAACGATATTTTTTGTACGTTAAACAAAATTTTGTTTCGAAAAAACAAGACTATTTTGATTATGTATAAATCAAGGCTGTTATTTATGTTTTCGCATATCAAATTTTTGTTTTTATGAATGCAAATATAACCTCAATTGGAAACGTCAATGTCAAATGTTTATCTTAAGCATGACATGTGTCATTACAAATGTCATGTGTCATTACAAATGTCATTGTGGATGCAAAGTGTATTGTCAATTGTAATTTTATATTTATATTATATTTATATTTATAGTGGAATGCTTTTAATATTGTTTGACAGTTCAAATTGTATGATTATTCATCAAATCAAATAGAAACGTCATTGAAACGTCAATGTCTAAAACGTTTTAACAAACGAATCGTCTCGAATTGTCACGAATCAAGAATCGTCAAGTGATAATTATATAACGGTAATGAAATAACAAATTTGAATGTAAAATAAAATAAAAATAATGAGAAAAATTTGCGTATTTGATGAGAAGTTAATAGAAAATTGTAAGAAAACGATTAATTTACAGAACGAAAAATCAACTGTTTCTTCCAATCAATTGCAAGACATAAAAGCAACAAGACTATTTTAATTTTGTTATTTATGTTTTTACATAACAAATTTTTATTTTTACGAATGCAAATATAACCACAATTCAAAAAAAAAATAATCATAATGAAATTAGTCATAAATCGTTTTATGTAATTTTCTCATATATTTGTTGTTGTTTTTTGTTTTCCCTTCCCTCGGCTAACTACGATACTAATTTACGACGAAACATATGGAATGAAATACCGGTTTTATGCATCATCGTAAATGACAGATGACAGCACTTTATTCGCGGCGTCGTTTGTTTTTGCGTAATCGAAATTCGCGCGGTCGTTTTTAATTGTTTTTTTTATACGTTCGAAATCGTTAAATATTAGCGTGGGGGGGGTGGAGGATTTTTAGGCTCGTTTAATAGGTTTTACGTTTAATAATAAATGCGGAAGGGCAGCGTCGCGACGCTCGCGCAATTTATTTTAACGACGCCCGATTTCGGACAATAAATAATTTTACGCTCAACACACACACACCGATTTTTTGTATATAAATATGTATATGAAACCAATAAATCTGCTGCTGCATCGATCCTGTTCCAATTAGATTACCTTCCGAATAACGCATCGATCGCACGAATCTTGTGTGTTCAGCGAAAAAACACTTTGCGAAACGGAAATGCATGCGCACATTTCGACGAAACTAATAGCTCAGGAGAGATGATTCCTTCTGAATAGTTTATGTGTGGGAAAAGAGCTTGTGAAAAATGCGAAACGAAGTATACAAAGATGTTTAAATGCATTATTCATGCGAATCGATACGCGTCAAGACACAAACACAAATTGAGTAATAAAGCTTGCGACGTTGACGTATCTTTGTTTTCATCGAAAAAGAAAACAAAGACTTTTTCTCTTTCTCTTTTGAAACTTTTTTTCTGGTTAATTAAAGCTTCGACTTCTCAGCAAAACCGGTTTCGTTTAATTAACGCGGAAGCCTTCAATCTGGGGGTTTAATGAGAGGGAAGGAAACACAATGGAGACGGATCATGTAGCCAAGGTATTGGGAGCATCAATGCAAGCTAACAGGAAACATAATCAACGTTTCGATTGCTCCGCTCGTTCAATAATAATTCGGCTGCATTGTACGTTTCGAATTGCATTCTTCCGGAATTATGCGACGATGACAAATCAATGAAATGTGAAAACACTGCTTTTTCAAGCATTTTTTAAACTTTGAACACGAATTACAGCCAAACGGCTAAAACCACAGTAATATATCGAATACTTGCTAGATTCCCCAAACATTCAGCTTTCATATGCATCT
>NW_017098080.1:0-4953 GCF_001412225.1 Nicrophorus vespilloides
AATAACAATATTTTCGAACGGAAAAAAATAAAGTTCATTCATTTAACGCGAGTTTCGTGCATTCATAGAAGACGTCTCGGACATTAAACACCATACCCGTATGTAATTAACGCGGTTCGATTCAGAATGCAGCAAGTTTACAGCAACAGCAACAAGTTTACTAATTGCTAAACAAAAATACAATAATAATACACAAAACTCATTGTTAAATTTAACTTCAAACAAACAGAACAGAAAACACGCTGCTGCTTTTATCACCGTTTATCACGTTGGCAATCCGGTGGTTTCCTTCTAACGACAAAGATTAAACACAAAAAACAAACGCGTTTAACAATTCAGCGTTAATTTCGAGTGTGCGTAATAATAATAATTGAAATAACGATAAATTCATCGAGTTTCCATCAGAAACACATGAATAACTGCGACGAAAGAGTGAATTCCGTCATCGAGACCTTCTCGATCCGTACCAGCTGATGATGATGATGAGATCATTGCAAGCAAGAGAAGGAGGCCTTTTATAACACTTTTCATGAATCATCTCAATAATACTAAAACAAACTCTACTTTAATTAAGAGATTCTAACTTCCAACAATATAATAAAGAAATTGCATTTGATTTCTTTAATGGTAAAAGCGATTTCTATTGCTCATATTTCTATTTCAAACGACTTTTATCGAAAATTACGTCACCCGAACACAATATCACACACACACACAACTATTGACTAATTGCTGCATTTTGGGAACAATGCAGTCATTGTCGTTGCATTGTGTATCGTAATTTAAAAAAAAATGAATTTACAAATACATACAGCACAAAAAACTTGTTTTAAACGATTTGGGTTATTAAATAAAAATAAATGTGTGCAAATAAAGGATTTACGTATGCAACAAATTCCTGAATGATTCTTCAAAATTTGTAGAATTCTCGATTACGTAATCGTTACTTACTGGAAAACGAAACGTTTAACAGTTTCTTTTAAAGAAAACTTTTGTATAATTCTGTATAAGAATACATAGATTAGGAAAATTGAAAAACTCAGATAAACCTAATTACGCAAATAATGAATTTTTGAAAAAAGATAAACAAAAGTAAAGTTGGAAATGGACGAGTTCCAATATTTGGGAAACTCTAATGATCACGTTTCCTAGACAACAACAGCAGAAACAAGTAAACAATGAAAGAAACAAAAATAAAGGTAATCATGGAGATCTGATTACAAGTTTTAACATTAACTATTGATGTTTCAGGACATTGTTTCCTAGACAACAACAACAACAATAAATCCAAAAGTATAACTATTCACGTGAGCATTCTAGATTCGTAGACTAAAGATTTCTAAAGACAATTATCACTACCTAACACTTCAGCACGAGCACCCATTAATCTTTAAAAACTGCGACTTCCAAATTTAAAACCACAACTTTTCTTGTCTTCCTTTTTGTATTTATCTATATATAATTTGATTCGTGGAATCTTTTTCGACCGTCCGTAGATTTCAACGTACTTTTATTATTATTATTAGTTAATAATAAACACGATTACGCTCGAAGCGTTCGCGTTGGACTGAATCCGAATCTGCAGCAAAAACAGATGATGAAAAGAGAGGAGTCACGCGGCATTGAAAATTGAGAAAGAGGGAGACGGACGGACGGACGAAGTTATTTTGAAAAATGAACGCATCCACGGACGAAAAGAAAACTAACGAATACAGAAAAATAAATAAATTAAGGATTTAAGAATTTTCTGACCCCGGCGATGACCCAACACCTTCTCCTTACATCATCATCATCTTCGATGCATCGACAAACAAACAAATGAAGTAAACACACACTTAAACGTTTTCGCACTCTCGATTTGAATAATCGAAAAAGAATCTTCTGGAAACGAGAATTCTGGAATTGTTAACAGCAATAAACGTGATGTCATTATGAATATAATTACAGACTGTTTTCGCTACTTTACAAACAATTTAAGCTTTGATTATGGACGAGCGAAGTGGTGTAAGTTTCAGCAGTTTTCAAAATCTTCAGTTTCCTTTCATCAAAATCCCAATAAATTTCAATATCTAACTGGAAATACGAAAAAACCTAATAAATATTGCTTACAAATTGATTGAATAATCAGAAAATTAGTTTAATCTACAATAATAACTGTTCGGATTCGATTAATCATAGTAATTATGGGTCATTAATAAACGAGTTTCTAATGAAGATAAATATTCAACAGTTTGTCTTATTTAAAAGTAGAAATCTCCACGTTAATTATCTTAATTGCATACTTAACGATGCACGAAAACTTAGTGCAAAAATCTCTGTTTTTCGTTGCAATTTCGCAAGTCGAATTATGTAATGGGTTTATTTTGGAACTGCATCCGCGCAAAGTGTTCTGTTGTGACAGACGTCAAAACAAACGATGAACCGGAGGGGGACGAGAAGAACAAAGAAGAAACGTTTCCATGGTTTGTGTTTTCGTTTCGTCGTCGTGCACACTCCGATTTCCACGCTTTCGCGCTTCTCGAATTCGTCCGTCTAGGCGCAACGGTTTTACCGTTTTTCATAATTACTTCTGCTTAACCGCCGCGGTTCTCATCTCCTCTTCGTCAATCTTTCTCTTCGGGAACAATCTTAATCGATTAATTGCGTTTCAAACGACACGCGCCAACAAACGTTTCCCTTGACGACGACGACGACATAACGGAAATCTTAATACGTTTATAATCATTCCAGAGTGGTTGCTATGGTTATACTTCAAAAGAAGTTTCTTACATCTGTAGACTAAAGAGAAGAAGAAGAAGAAAGAAAAAAACAACTTACGAATTTTGATTTTCCTCGTTCCTGTCTGGACATGGCGAAAATTCATCGAGTTGGCGTTACGTTACTTCTTTCACTTCCTCCAATCCAATTCGTTGACTTTCTTTCACTCCACGACCAGCAACGACGTTCCTTCTTCTCGCAATCGATTTGCGTCGATCGAGGAGCACATGGAACAATAATCTGGATCTACGAAAGAAATAAAACAAAATCAATTAATTTAACGTTCGATTGTTCGTGCGATATGTAAAGAAATGTTTAAATCGCAGCGATTTGCATGTTTCGCAGCGATCGAATTAAAATGCAACGGTCCGCGCATTTACGACGTTACCGTTGCACGCACAAAATAAAAACATTTTACCGCACTTTCGTAATTTCAACAACAACAAAATAAAATTAAGCTCAACGTTTCAGTAAACGTTGCTCTCGAAACCCAGATAATTGTTAATGATAATTAGTTTCTAATTCGTTCATTTATTCATTAATTCAACACGAAATTATTACGAAAACATTCAAAAGTCTGTTTTTAAATTATTGATTTCAGCAGGATCATTGATAAATGATAAATTTAAATCCAATTTAGGACTAATAGAATTGGCCAAGGATACGAAACATCGAATAGTGTGNATTGTTACGAAATCCGAAGAGAATCTTTGCGGTCGCGAGTTAGGAAGAAGGCCTTGACCAAAATTCTCCTCATATTAGCAGCGCTAAGCAACGAAAAACGTTAATAACGCGTTTCATTTGTTCCTCAATCACAACTCGAGAACGGTTTGAGAAACACTGTTGATTCATTTTTGCGCGCAGCGAAGGGTTGATTCGTTAAAACAAATAACGAACGGAAATGTTCTTGTGTCAACAGTCAATTGTGTTTCGCAATTCATAATAGATGGCTTTGCGCTCTACACGTTCAATAAACGAAAACGAGATTTATGCCTTTCCCAGTTTAGCAGCATCCGCAGACCGCTATTAATCGAATTAGTCACGTTGAATAAATATGCCTGTGCTTCGCATTCAGACTGTACAAAAAATTTTAAATATTCAAAAATTGAAATGTCAAATTTGACAGTTTTTCAAATAAGAATAGAAATGTCAATGAATACCACATGAAGAAATGTTAAATTTGACAGTTTTGACAGTTTTTCAAATAAGAATTTCGTTTTCAAATAGAAATGTCAATGAATTGCAATGAATAAATGTCAAATTTGACAGATTTGGCAGTTTTACAAATAAGAATTTCGTTTTCAAATAGAAATGTCAATGAATAAATGTCAAATTTGACAGTTTTTCAAATAAGAATTTCGTTTTCAAATTTACATTGGCAATACAAGATTATCAAATATTATACGAATAGAAATGTCAATGAATACGACATGAAGAAATGTCAAATTTGACAGTTTTTCAAAATTTTGAATTAACTGTCAAACAATTGAATGAATTGCAATTATGAAATCAGCATGCTCGTGTTCTAAATGTAACCAATTGTGCTCGAATTGGCGAATTAAAGGTTGCGCGAAAGTTCAAATCATTCACGATATCATTTCATGCTTCATGTATTTTTATGAAGTAAGTTTAACGGATGCGGCAGAGATCAACTTCTGATCTTTCGAAGCGCGACACACGTCATGTGGGTCAATAAGTTGACAACAACAATAATAACACCGAAGGAATTGCGAATCGGTGCATCTTCGGAGAGAGAGCTTCGAGCATGCAAATGAAGAGCGCGCGTGATTTCCGAGTCGGGCGTACTTTTGTTTTCTTGTTTGCTTTTGTTTCACATAATCATCGATTAACAAAGTGAACCAGAAGAAAACAAAAAAACGTACACCGGTCTGTTAAAACTGCGTAACGACTTCCTGGTGCTTCAGAACCTAACCTCACATAAAAAAAATGATCAAGGCGGATACTCGCCGGATGTTCCGAACGGGGTTGGGAATGGTGTCTTCCGGGTGCAGTTTCCGCTCTTCCGCGGTCGAGAATAACAAACACACTGTATATAAAAATGATGATGATCGTTGAACAGCTTTTGGGGGGGAAAATAAACTGTATAAGATAATAGAAACTAAACACACCAGTAAAACTGTAAAGTACACTTTTCTTTGTTTGTTTTCCCTCTGCGAAGGAAATAAAACCACTTGT
>NW_017098080.1:4959-5422 GCF_001412225.1 Nicrophorus vespilloides
TCAAAATAAATTTATCTAAAAATATATATTTTCTGTTTTAAAATTCAGTTTTCATATTATTCGATTCCAACAACTTCAGTTTTATAAAGAATTTTTTTATGTCGTATGATTTGAACATTAATAAGCGTTGTCGTGTAGGCCAATAGCCAGAATAATAGTATGTGACTCCAGTCTATCTTAGAATCTATTAATAAAATTTGGTATTGAATAGCAAATTAAATAGCACTATTATAGTCGATGTAGCAAATTAATGAAATCACATATTTACAAAAATAAACACAAAACCAAATGTTTAATATTTTATACTGAAAAATGGGGTTTAAGCAATAAAAATACAACTAAAACAAATCAAAAAAATAAATGAACACGAAATATGTACATAATGATGATAATGATGATCATCTTCCGCATCGTCACACTTTCTCTATGAAGGAACTCCCGCCGCGTGCGCAGTCTTCCATGA
>NW_017098080.1:5441-5874 GCF_001412225.1 Nicrophorus vespilloides
GAAAATTACTAATTTAAAACCGTTTTATATGTATTTTCATGTTTCATTTGAATTCTTTGTCCCTTTATATTTTCCTACGTAATCAAATCTTTGAATATAGTTAAACATTTCAATTGGTTCTCCTATTATCGACCTTCGATATCTGTATTTATTTGTTTAAGCGGATCCAATTGTACGACTTATAAGTGAATAACAATATCTCCTTTGATATCAATCTAACAAAACAAATAATAAAAACGATTTTTCACATATTGAATAGGATCAAGTTCACAAATGGACAATTATAAAAATGTATGCATAAATCCGATACTATAGAAACAACGAATTTGATTTGAACATAATGATTTGATTTTGTAATTTATATCAATCTTTCGTACAGGAAGGTACTCTCACTGTTTTAGTTTGTTCGCAATCTATTGAATTGAATCCACCC
>NW_017098081.1:0-3355 GCF_001412225.1 Nicrophorus vespilloides
GAAAGCTGAATTGGATAATTTTTCAAGAATTCCCGGGAAAGCCTTAAATAGTTGTCTAGTGTCCCGGGAATCAAAAACGTGTCAACAGTAACACTAGTAAAGATTGGGGTTGCTGAACCGGGAATTCCCGGAAATTGCGAGATGCGACTTTATTGAAATATCTACATAATACAGAAAGCTGGAGAAGATATTAAACATTCAGCAAATGAAATCATGACGACGAGATCTTAAACACACGAAATTTGATAAATTTTTAAGAATTCCCGGGAATGCCTTAAATAGTTGTCTCGTGTCCCGGGAATCAAAAACGTGTCAACAGTAACATTAGTAAAGATTGGGGTTGCTGAACTGGGAATTATCGTTCAAGATACGAGAAATTTCAAAATTGAAAATGGCACTAAAAATATGACGACGAGATCTTAAACACACCAAATTGGATAATTTTTCAAGAATTCCCGGGAAATAGTTGTCTCGTGTCCCGAGAATCAAAAACGTGTTGAGAATAGATAAATCAGTTTTAATTATAAAAAGTAATTATCAAAGTTAATTAATGATCAATGTGAATTCGTAATTATCTTCATTTTTCCGACTTTATTGAAATATCTACATAATACAGAAAGCTGGAGAAGACATTAAACATTCAGCAAATAAAATCATGACGACGAGATCTTAAACACACCAAATTGGATAATTTTTCAAGAATTCCCGGGAAATAGTTGTCTCGTGTCCCGAGAATCAAAAACGTGTTGAGAATAGATAAATCAGTTTTAATTATAAAAAGTAATTATCAAAGTTAATTAATAATAAATGTGAATTCATAATTATCTTCATTTTTCCGGAGTGTGGTGGGTTTATGAAACGCACAAATCCGTGCATAAATAAATAACTGAATGAAATGAACAAAAAAAAAAGAAACAAACAAAATTGAGCGCAGTTATATAAAGCGGAGTGTTGGATTTTAATTGATAAATGTGATCCGGCGATATTATTTATCGATATGGCATGGGATAAATCATCGTTCCGGGGTCATCGCGTGCAGTATTTATCTTGCGATTACAATGGCCGTTTGACAGGTGTCAGAGGGGAAAACAAATATTGGAATTTCCGGTTTGCAGTGTATGCGTATACGTATATATATATGTGTGTGTATGCACCACAGATCAGACTGATTAGCGCCCATTTCCGGTGGGATCAATAAACAATATTTTGTGATTTCGGCGCGCGTTCAATGCCGAATTGAAATTGTGCAGAAGGAAAGGAAAAAGAAAAGGAAGATGTAGATGTAGAAAGAGAGAGAGACTTCATTAAATATAAATTCCGGTAAAGAGTGGCTGGGGCCGTTAGCGGAGGCCGCCCGGATCTAAAGGGATTTCCGGCGGATCTAGGGCTTCTAGAAGCGAAGGCTTCGAAGCTCGGTCGGGCGCGCGTCCCGACGCCATTTCCTTAAAGAAGAACTGTAAAATGGTTTCAATTTGTTGGCGACGCCGGTTTTGCGGTCTTCGCTTTTGCCAGTCGTCGTCGTCATGCATTTAATTCGTCGAAGTAAATAACTCAATTTATATACCGTTACGTGCGGGTCGTTGGATCGTCTCCACGGCCCACCAATTGGGGTGCGTAATTAATGCATTGGTTGGTCCTCGCACAACATCTTCGGGGGGCCGCACTTGATGAGGCGTGTGAACGTTGCGGCGTGCCTAATGTTATTAACACACGCTAGACAAACATCCACCCCTGCAATGCAGTCTGCACACTCCATCCACCTTCTTCTTCTCTCTATTGGATATATACACACACACTCATACGTGTAGACCGAATTTTCCAACAACCCCTCATTCCAACCGACTGCAAAAATCCCGGATCGGCACGTGCCGATTTACTTATTAAACTCTCATTTTCACACTTCCCCCAATTTCCCATCACACGCTCCAACAGTTTGCTGTATTTAATTACAATCCTCAGCTATGCATAGATCACAGCAAGTTTCAATTACAATACAATATTTTTTATAATCAATTTAATCAAATATTTGAAACAAAATCTTTGGTAATCATACTGTAATTCATTAAACAAACGTTTAGATTATAAAAATCAAAAAGAAATTCGTAATTATATTAAAAAATATGTATTGATGAAGTGTATAAATCAAAGATTATTATATTTACAGAATCTCTTTTGTTTTTGCTGAAAATTAATGATCATATATTTTTATGGTCAATAGAATTTGAAACAAAACAAGTTGTAGATCTAAAGCAATCAGAAAAGAAACTAGTAGAGATTTGTAAATTATATTAATAAAATTCTCAATTTCTTCAGTAATAAATATGTATTGATGAAGTGGATAAAACAAAGATTATTATATTTACTGAATCTCTTTTGTTTTTGCTGAAAAACAGAAAAGAAACTAGTTGAGATTTGTAAATTAAATAAATAAAATTCTTAATTTCTACAGTAATAAATATGTATTGATGAAGTGGATAAAACAAAGATTATTATATTTACAGAATCTCTTTTGTTTTTGCTGAAAATTAATGATCATATATTTCTATGGCCAATTGAATTTGAAATAAATCAAGTTGTAGATCTAAATCGATCAGAAAAGAAACTAGTAGAGATTTGTAAATTATATTAATAAATTTCTCAATTTCTACAGTAATAAATATGTATTGAAGAAGTGGATAAAACAAAGATTATTATATTTACTGAATCTATTTTGTTTTTGCTGAAAATTAATGATCATATATTTCTATGGCCAATTGAATTTTGAAACAAAACAAGTTGTAGATCTAAATCAATCAGAAAAGAAACTAGTAGAGATTTGTAAATTATATTAATAAAATTCTCAATTTCTACAGTAATAAATATGTATTGATAAAGTGTATAAAACAAAGATTATTATATTTACTGAATCTCTTTTGTTTTTGCTGAAAATTAATGATCATATATTTCTATGGCCAATTGAATTTGAAACAAAACAAGTTGTAGATCTAAATCAATCAGAAAAGAAACTAATAGAGATTTGTAAATTATATTAATAAAATTCTCAATATCTACAGTAATAAATATGTATTGATGAAGTGGATTAAACAAAGATTATTATATTTACAGAATCTCTTTTGTTTTTGCTGAAAATTAAGGATCAAATATTTTTATGGCCAATTGAATTTGAAACAAATCAAGTTATAGATCTAAAGCAATCAGAAAAGAAACTAGTAGAGATTTGTAAATTATATTAATAAAATTCTCAATTTCTTTAGTAATAAATATGTATTAATGAAGTGGATAAAACAAAGATTATTATATTTACAGAATCTCTTTTGTTTTTGCTGAAAATTAAGGATCAAATATTTTTATGGCC
>NW_017098081.1:3421-3945 GCF_001412225.1 Nicrophorus vespilloides
GTAAATTATATTAATAAAATTCTCAATTTCTACAGTAATAAATATGTATTGATGAAGTGTATAAAACAAAGATTATTATATTTACAGAATCTCTTTTGTTTTTACTGAAAATTAATGATCATATATTTTTATGACCAATTGAATTTGAAACAAATCAAGTTGTAGATCTAAAGCAATCAGAAAAGAAACTAGTAGAGATTTGTAAATTATATTAATAAAATTCTCAATTTCTACAGTAATAAATATGTATTGATGAAGTGGATAAAACAAAGATTATTATATTTACAGAATCTCTTTTGTTTTTGCTGAAAATTAATCATATATTTTTTTGGCCAATTGAATTTGAAACAAAACAAGTTGTAGATCTAAGTCAATCAGAAAAGAAACTTGTAGAGATTTGTAAATTATATTAATAAAATTCTCAATTTCTACAGTAATAAATATGTATTGATGAAGTGTATAAAACAAATATTATTATATTTACTGAATCTCTTTTGTTTTTGCTGAAAATTAATGATCATATA
>NW_017098081.1:4165-4254 GCF_001412225.1 Nicrophorus vespilloides
TTTCTATGGCCAATTGAATTTGAAACAAATGAAGTTGTAGATCTAAAGCAATCAGAAAAGAAACTAGTAGAGATTTGTAAATTATATTA
>NW_017098082.1:0-3841 GCF_001412225.1 Nicrophorus vespilloides
TAGAAACAAAACCAACAAAAAGAACAAAACTAAATTTAGATCCAGAGGAAATTACTTGTGCGATGGAATCATTTATGAAATCTTGGCCTGTATTCACGTAAATTTCACGCACTCACTTACCAAATAAAATGAATCTCTCCAGCATTCATCATTCTCTTTATATAAAGTAAAAACTATCATCTCTTCATCGAGGTCATCGGCATATAAATATACGTAAATTGAAAAGCATCGTAAATTATCATAATTTTATTTTGATACAATTTACGTTCTAATTTAAATTAGAAATAATCTACCAGATGCCGCATTTACGACTGAATTCACAAAATATTTAGTATTTATAGTTTATTCGCAACAATTACAATCGAAAATGAAAAACATGTTTACTGTTTGATAACGGTTTTTGCATGTATTCCGCTCGATAATCTGCAATTAGAGATTACTATGCAATTTAGTTGCTATTCTTTTGTTTTTCAGTTATTATTATATGTGCAAAAGTCATGACGTACTCGGATCGATATATTATATCCACGTCTATTATGGGATTAGATTGGAGCGTTAAACTCTTCAATTTATTGCCGCATCGCAAAGCTGAGCTATTTTCGAAGACGCTTTTCAAAATAAACTCGTCTGTATTAATGAAGAACGCGAAAACGTGTTTAGAGGAAATTTATTAATCAGAAATTATTGATTTTTTTTTGCTTGCTGCTGCTGTTGCTTGGATCTTGAAGTAATACCCATATTTCTTTAAGAATATTTATTTAATCAAGTTATCAAATTTTTTTTATATAAATTATTATTGGTATAATTAAAGACAAATAAATTAATAAGAAATTACAATTAATCAAAAATTATAGTCTTATTTAGATAAATATGTAATTTAGTTATGTTTTAAATTAAAAAAAATCTAAACTAAAGTGATGAACTGATTTTTAATATTTTTTTGTCAAATAAATAATTATTTATTATAAAATTTTGGTAGAAAGATTGATGAACGCTGACAATATCAAAAAATTTGAGTTCTCGCTAATTGTTTGTAATTCTGATGAATACCAAAAGTCTTCACGGAATGCGAAATCGGTTAAGGACAATTATTGCGTCGAGGGAACTAAACTTTGTAAATATCTTCTCGTGTTTTTCGCACCCGTATTCCCCTGCATACCGTGAAACGAAATTCCATTTAGTTTCATATTGCAGTAAACTTCCACTAATCAAGTTACGAAGTTTCTCGTCTGGGTCGGCCCTTTTGTGACCCGCAAACTTGTCAAACTTTACCATCCCCCCCCGGTTTGCATCGGATAGCGATCGCTTTTTTATTTTAATTTGTTTTTTCTTTATTCCTATTCTGTCCCAGAAATGAAATATTCGCATTGCGATTTTCAAAAAAATAAAATCAGAAGCTAATTCACATCGAAAACTAACAACATCCAATATTGTAATCTTTATTTATGGAAATGATCCACGCATAAATACATATATAAATCCTATAACGTATAAATTTAGGACTAAATGAATAAACAAATTTAATTCTAACCGCACGTGTCAACTTCTCAGAGACACTAACCTTTTAATTAGTATATTTTATACGATTTAGCATTAATACGTATAAACAGTTGATAGAAAACAACTTAAATTATATAAACTATAGTTGAAAATACCCTAATATAGTCTGGATGGGTCTATATCGCAAGCCCAACAACCGAAAGACCGTCTATTGAAATCCCGACATTCGAAATCCCGACTGTATCAAAATCCCGACGTTTGAAATCCAAACTGTGTTAAAGTCCCGACAATCAAAATCCTGACTATATCAAAATCCCGACTACCATAAAAATGTTATTGTAGAAATTTATAATAATAAAAGACACTGTCGAGATTTCGATATAGTCGGGATTTCAAGCGTCGGGATTTCGTTAAACTGGATTTCGGTTGTCGGTCGAGTCTGGATATCATAAATACGAATGAAAATTTGCAGAAGTCGTTATTAAAATAATGTAATTTTTGCATACAATATATATATTTCTTTATTTTTTATTTTCAAAAATTGCATTCAATTGTTTTGAAACGTAATCATGGCTAACGTCGTGAATCTGAACGAAGTTAATTTCCATTAATGAACAAATTTATGGTGCAATATAAAATATGTATGCTTATAATAATTATATATTGAACGTTCATCATTATTTTCATTATGTTTAATATGCATAATATGAAAGTGCGTGCAATTATCTGTATTTAATACACGTTAATTTAACAACTTTTTTTCTCTTTCATATAGAATCGTTAATAATTGCAGCAGTTTGATTTTGCTTTGATAAAAAAACAAGTGAAATAAATATATGCAAGTATACACGTTACATTTCACAAAAATGTCCCTCAAATCCATTTCAAAATAATTTAAACGCGAATTAGAACCGAATAAATGACAACACAGAAAAAAAATTTTTATTATTAATTATCGATATATATGTTAATAAGTACTAAATGTGTACTGTGTATCAATAATTACAGTCTTATGGAAAGTTCCCAAAAAAACATCAAACAAGCCTCTCAGCATTTGCAACATCTGCAACTCTTGGGTTTATAACACATTTATGCAACTTTATTAAAAGGGAAGTTTGTTACAAATCGGGCAATTAACCTCTCCAAACAATTGTAAGATTTCTCATTCTTTGGAAAAAGTAGAATATTATTTTGTATTCGGTACGTCTTCTTACATATAAAACGACACTTTTGTTATTCTAAATTAGTCCTAGAAAGGGTCCTAATCCTAGTTAGCCCGAAACTCATGTGAACCCTAAGAAGAGTCCTAGTTAGTCTAAGTAATAGTTCTAGTCTATACTACTCTTGAATAGCAACCTATGCTTGTAGCAACTGGAAGCTAAATTAAGAATCTTCATCACCTAAGTGTTAAATAAATACGATTAAGTATACTGACTTTAATCTAAACTCTTCTATAAAACCCACCAGAACTCCACAACGACAACTACTTTGCTAGTTTTTACAAATCATTTATGCAACGTTCTTAAGAATATTTATTTAATCAAGTTATCGATATTTTTTTTTAAAAATTATTATTGGTATAATTAAAGACAAATAAATTAATAAGAAATTAAAATCAATCAAAAATTGTAGTCTTATTTAGAAAACTATGTAATTTATGTATGTTCTAAATTATAAAAAAAATCCAATCTAAAACGGATGAAATTATTTTTATGAAACGTTTAGAAATTATTTTGCATCAATACTAAGTGTTAAATAAATACGATTAAGTACACTGACTTTAATCTAAACTCTTCTATAAAACCCACCAGAACTCCACAACGACAACTACTTTGCTAGTTTTTACAAATCATTTATGCAACGTTCTTAAGAATATTTATTTAATCAAGTAATCGATTTTTTTTTAATAAATTATTATTGGTATAATTAAAGACAAATAAATTAATAAGAAATTACAATCAATCAAAAATTGTAGTCTTATTTAGAAAACTATGTAATTTATGTATGTTCTAAATTATAAAAAAAAATCCAATTAAACGTGAAATTATTTTTATGAAACGTTTACGAAATTATTTTGCATCAATACTAAGTGTTAAATAAATACGATTAAGTACACTGACTTTAATCTAAACTCTTCTATAAAACCCACCAGAACTCCACAACGACAACTACTTTGCTAGTTTTTACAAATCATTTATGCAACGTTCTTAAAAGGGATAAGTTGTGCAGTTAACTATAAAAACTATGCCATCCACAATTCACCTCCCTAAACAATTGTAAGATTTTTCACCCTTTAGACCATGGAAAATTACACTTAGAATATTATTTTGTTTTCAGTATA
>NW_017098083.1:0-14749 GCF_001412225.1 Nicrophorus vespilloides
CTTAGTAAAATATCCTTTTTAATCACTTTCATTTGAGTTTGTTCTAATTTTAGTTACGCAAGACTCGTTTTGGTTGATGGTTCATTGGTGATGATTGAGGCTTGAGGTGGTAATTGACGCTTTTCCTGACTTATATATGGATAAAAACTGATTACAAAAGAAATCTTTTATATAATTAATAAATAATTATGTTTTATTGATTTCTTTTGCAAATTTGCAGAAATACAAGTTTACAAATGAATCAATATTGTTATTAATTTATTCCAATTTTCGTTAATTATTTTAACAGGTAATTCATGCTTTTCCTGACTTCTAAATTGGTAAAAAAAATGTACATTAACTAATTACAATAACTTGTTCAACATATGCACTTTGTAATGTTTCTTCAGTCACGTTTCTTAGTAAAACATACTTTTTAATCACTTTCATTTGAGTTTGTTCTAATGTTAATTACGCAAGACTCGTTTTGGTTGATGGTTGATAGGTGGTAATTGACGCTTTTCCTGACTTATATATGGATAAAAACTAATTATAAAAGAAATCTTTTATATAATTAATAAATAATTATGTTTTATAGATTTCTTTTGCAAATTTGCAGAAATACAAGTTTACAAATGAATCAATATTGTTATTAATTTATTCCAATTTTCGTTAATTATTTTAACAGGTAATTAACGCTTTTACTGACTTCTAAATTGGTAAAAAATAAATGTACATTAACTAATTACAATTTTTTATATAATTAATAATTAATTATGTTTTATAGATTTCTTTTGCAAATTTGCAGAAAAACAAGTTTACAAATGAATCAATATTGTTATTAATTTATTCTAATTTTCGTTAATTATTTTAACAGGTAATTCATGCTTTTCCTGACTTCTAAATTGGTAAAAAATAAATGTACACTAATTAATTACAATAACTATTTCAACACATGCAATGTTTCTTCAGACATATTTCCAGTAATAATTTTTTTAATCACTTTTTATTTGAGTTTATTGCCCTTGTGATTGCCCTTTCTTGTTCAAATTTTGTCTTTTTAGTTGATTGGTGGTGATTGAGGCTTTATTTCTATTGATGATTAAGCGTTCTGTTTATTATATATTTGTTTATTTGAAAAAAGAATTCGGAGTATTCAAAGAGGATTCGTGGATGTCTTTATACATTCTTTATTTATATACTCTATTCAAAATAGACCGACCAACTCTCTGCTACTAATTATGAAAACTTTTAGTAAATATTTTAATCAAGTATAAATTGATGTTGATTTCATTATGGAAATGAAGTGCTGCAATGAAAATAAAGAGCAAAGTTCTGTTTTTATTGTTGGAAACCTTTTTCAGTTTTGGGTGACGCAATTAAATAAATAAATAGAGAATGAGCGCATAAGGAAGCCATTAAATCTGTCGACAAGGCTTGATGCGAAGACGCATTGTACCCTTACTCCTGCACGGACGGATATACGAATGAAGAGGAGGAGAAGAAAAAAAGGTTTGCGGGAATGTTTCCTGCCGAAGGATAATAGCAGGAAAGGGAGAGCGACCGTAATGTGGGCAATGGAAATGAAATCCGAAAGTTAATTTTAAAACCCTTCTTCTTTCCATCCTCCCTGTATTTTATTCTGTATACATATATTTTGTGTTGTCCTTTCGTTGCGAATATAAAAGCAGGAAGAGTGATACAACCGTCGAGGGACTTTTTATATTCCTATTCTCAATTAAAAGCGTTGAATAAAATATTGTCAACTAAAAACACAATCAAATCAAACATGATCACAATTAAGTTTTGTGGAAAAAGGAAGTTATTGCTATTACTGAAAACTGAAATTATTCATGAAAATGTAGAAGATTTTAGAAAGAAACTGTTGTAATAAAATCTGAAATTAATTGCATTTTATAACGAAATATAAATCATATAAAAACTGAATCAATTTTTCAATTTTTCTTTTTAAAATAATGACAAATAAATTTAATATACATTTTCTGGGTTTATTTTATCAAATTGATAATTGTTTTTTTAATTACTGCTCGTAAACACAAATATTGTTTTTTTTTTTCAATGAAAACTTGATTAAAACAATTATTAAAACATAATAACAGTGACAATGAAATTTTCATTTAAAAACAAAAAATATAATAATAAAATGTAATTGCTATGTGGATAATTTCGGTTTTTGTATTGATTAAGCATTTGGGTCAAGTGAGCTGATATTAAATTAATTTACAATGGAACGTGTTATTCGTATATACAAGTACGTAGTTGGCGTTGTGAAAAGGGGTTGAAAAAGTAGGAAAGGTGGCGTTGACTCATACATTGTCTGTTTTATTCTAATTTGAAAACAATACTCATTGTCATACTTTGTTTGTCCCACATTTCGCGAAAGCATAATGATAATTACATTATTAATATTCTCACCGTTGTTATGAAATGAATTGAAACCTTTATTACTGAATGTTGCATAAAAGAAAATTTTAATTATATTACAAATGCAAATTGACATTTTCCTTATAAATTAACAAAAAAAAATTGATTATTATGAAATCCTGAAAAATCCATTAATTATAACAATTTATTGCTTGATAAAATTGTAAAATTTAGGTTATTTTTAACTGAAAAAGTAATATTATAAAGTAATTAGTTATTCTGATAAACTAAACTAAATCCATTATATAATAAAATGTTAATGTTTATTGAAATTGTTAAATTTATACAATTTTGTAATTGAAAAAATACAATTTTAAGTGAAATTCTCATTTTATTTTTAATTCTTTTCTATTCTTTTTAATTAAAAAAGTAATATTATAAAGCAATTAGCAATTCTTATACTAAACTAAATCCATTATATAATAAATTGTTAAATTTAGATTATTTTTAACTGAAAAAGTAATGTTTTAAAATCAATTATTTAAGAAAATTTATGAATTTTGTGAAACTTAAGTAAACACTTTACATAACTAAATGTCTTCGCTTGTTAAAATTGTTAAATTTATACACTTTTGTAATTGAAAAACTAAAATTTTAAGTGAAATTCTCATTTTATTTTTACAATTTATCACTTAGAAAAATCGATAATTTTCTATTATTTTTAACTGAAAGAGTAATATTATAAAGCAATTAATAATTTTGATAAACTGAACTAAATCCATTATATAATAAAATGTTAATGCCTTCTTAAAATTGTTAAATTTATACACTTTTCTATTTGAAAAAATACAATTTTAAGTGAAATTCTCATTTTGTTTTTACAATTTATTGCTTTATAAAATCGATAATTTTTCTATTATTTTTAACTGAAAAAGTAATGTTTTAAAATCAATTATTTAAGAAAATATATGAATTTTAATATACTTAATTAAACACTTTACATAATAAAATATCGTCTCTTGTTAAAATTGATAAATTTATACACTTCTAAACCTGAAGAATTTAATAATTATTACAATTTATCACTTAGTAAAATCAATAATTTTCTACTATTTTTAACTGAAAAAGTAATATTATTAAGCAATTAATAATTCTGATAAACTAAACTAAATCTATTATATAATAACTTTATACACTTTTGTAATTGAAAAAATGAAATTCTCATTTTGTTTTTATAATTTATTGATAATTTTCTATTATTTTTAACTGAAAATGCAAAGCAATCATTAATTTTTGATAAACTTGAGAAAATACGTTACATAATAAAATCAGCATTGCAGTGTTTATAAGTTGTTATATTTTTTTGTTTTAAATTTAAATGTTTAATCGTCCGATTTATGATGCGAACAGTTTCATGCAAACTCGGCATATTTTTTTTTGTCCGCAAACGGAAAGATCGAAACGCATAATTCGCTTGCAAATTTATTGTCAGTCCAGACAGAAACAAAAAAGTGGCAGCAGCAGCAGAAATGGTAAATAAATAAAGAGTACACGGAAATAATAGGCGAAATGCGTTTTCGGATTTTAGGGATGGAAAAAAATCAGAAAAATAAACACAGTATATCATCACACACAGGTAGTGCATGTCAATATGATGTATAATTTATCATAGGCGAAGCAAACAAACAAAAATATACTACAACAACAATAACAACAACAACAACAGAAAGGTAGCAAAAAAAAAAGGTTTATGCTGCTGAAAATCAGATTGAAATAACAACTGCAGCAATAACGTGTTTTTTTTGGAAATGGATTGATTTAACGCGGATGATTTTTGATGGAGAAGATAAATGGATTACGACTGCTTATGCGTTTATTTATGGAGATGGATAAATCAGATTAATTTTTTTGCAGTTCTAAGTGCTGGGGCATCCCCCTTATCGCATAATATCAGCTGCTGATGATTATGATGATAATAATAGGTGGTCGATGGTAATTTTCTTCTTGGATCCAATCCATTAAGGACGAATGGACCCTCGGTCTCGACGTGTGCAGTGAGAGAGAAGAGGGTGGGTTTCGTAAGACCGCAGATGAAATTGCATCGCGGCGGAATATTTGCGCCACTCGTTTCACTCCTCAAGAAACTTCGAATGAGTACACCCAACCAACTAAGCATGCATACACAAACACACACGTATAGTTCTCTTTCAAGGAATTCATTCCGTTTCGCACCCTTCTACCTAGGCGACGACAGTGTTTCTGTTTAAGGACGACGCTCAGTTTTGAATGCATTTTCCACACAATTTCATGCATTTCCATTTACTCATTAACTTCTTCAGCAACTACGTTCTTAATTTCAAAATATAAAACAAACAACACAATTAATACAAATTCGAAGCACTTTACACAAAGAAACATCGAGATATAAATTGACAATTTGCTTGATAAAATTGTAAAATTTACATTATTTTTAACTGAAAACGTAATTATTTAAGAAAATTTATGAATTTTGTTAAACTTAAGTAAACACTTTATATAATTAAATATCTTGGCTTGTTAATATTGATAAATTTATACACTTCTGAACCTGAAGAATCTAATAATTATAACAATTTATTGCTTGATAAAATTGTAAAATTTAGATTATTTTTAACTGAAAAAGTAATGTTTTAAAATCAATTATTTAAGAAAATTTATGAATTTTGTTAAACTTAAGTAAACACTTTACATAATTAAATATCTTGGCTTGTTAATATTGATAAATTTATACACTTCTGAACCTGAACAATTTAATAATTATTACAATTTCAAAATATAAAAAAAAAACAACACAATTAATACAAATTCGAAGCACTTTACACAAAGAAACATCGAGATATAAATTGACAATTTCTCATGCATTTTTCATTTATTCATAAAACGTTTTGATTCAAATCTGAATACAAAATGAAGAGATTGTTATGAATATGTTGTTTGTTGTTGTTGTTCTTGTCGGCTTTGTGTTAATACTTTTAGTAGTCCCATAGCTTTGCTAATGACCGACTAGTTAATAAGCGCGCGCGCCGTTAACAATGCACATTAAATAGTGCCATTTCGTTCGCATAATGAGAGGCATTAAAGTGCATAATGTGATAGATAAAACTGAGCGAAATATGAGCGTGCAAACATCATGCACGTTACATAAACCTGCCTAAATTCTGGCTAACAACATGAACTATAAACAAAATATATCAAATTCTATTTATTGCTTGATAAAATTGTAAAATTTAGATTATTTTTAACCGAAAAAGTAATGTTTTAAAATCAATTATTTAAGAAAATTTATGAATTTTGATAAATTTAAGTAAACACTTTACATAATAAAATGTCGTCGCTTGTTAAAATTGATAAATTTATACAATTCTGAACTTGAAGAATCCAATAATTATAACAATTTATTGCTTGATAAAATTGTAAAATTTAGATTATTTTTAACTGAAAAAGTAATGATTTAAAATCAACTATTTAAGAATTTTTTAAAATTTTAATAAACTTAAGTAAACACTTTATATAATAAAATGTCGTCGCTTGTTAAAATTGATAAATTTATACAATTCTGAACTTGAAGAATCCAATAATTATAATAATTTATTGCTTGATAAAATTGTAAAATTTTGATTATTTTTAACCGAAAAAGTAATGTTTTAAAATCAATTATTTAAGAATTTTTTTTTAATTTTAATAAACTTAAGTAAACACTTTACATAATTAAATGTCTTCGCTTGATAAATTTATACACTTTTGTAATTGAAAAAACTAAAATTTTAAGTGAAATTCTCATTTCGTTTTTACAATTTATCACTTAGTAAAATTGATAATTTTCCATTATTTTTAACTGAAAAAGTAATATTTGAATCATTCAATATCTCTTAATCCTTAGAAATTACTTTAATCTTAAAAAAAAAACTTATATCTTAAAAATTTCCAATTACATTAGATTCTTAAAAAATTCTTCCAAATTTCTTAATTGAAATTCTATACTAGAAATGTATAGTATTCAACACTTTTTATTTTCATTAATTTAGTGTGAAAATTGCATTTGAATTGGTGATAAAAGAAAAAGGACATTTTTATACTTTCAATACTCTTTAAATACTTCAAAAGTCCTTAAATCAATGAAAATATCTTTAACAATCTTTCAAAATCCTTACGTTTTTGTAATCTATTATTAAAAATGTTAATAGATTGCAAAAACGTTTGCTTTTCAATAATTTCGCGTGTCATTTGCAATTGAATGGTTTTCAAATCGTACGAACAATGTCAATTCGGGAAAATCCATTAAGTCACGTCCATCCTGTCTGCAACAAGTGTCGGCCTACATGATTTTTTGATACCTTCGAAACAATATCGGTTCGGTGAAAAAAAAACAAAAAACAAAAAAATTGATAGCTACAACAACTGACGTACAATTTGCGTAAACCATTTACGCTGTTTCGAAGCGATGGAAGATCAAAGTGCGCTACATGAACGATTTTCCGCATAGCTTATTGAAAATCGTGCAGACTCTATATACATATTTTTTTTACATTTTACATATCAAAAAAAAACAAACTTATATTGTTATTGGAAAAATTTGCTTCTGTGAAAAATAACGTTTAAATGGAAATAAGTTTCTAAACATTTTTTTGATATTTACTGTTAATAATTTCGCAAAGTCAGAAAATCAAAGTTTCGATATTTACTGTAAATATTTAAAAACGAAATGAGAAACTGAAATAGTAAGGAATGTAAATTTTGATATTTAGTGCAAATAATTTGAGAAAGTGCAATTGAATTACTAAAAACAAATTGAAAGTTTTGATGTTTACAGAACTTAAAAAGTAATGTTTTAAAATCAATTATTTATGAAAATTTATGAATTTTGATAAACACTTTAGATAATTAAATGTCATCGTTTGTTAATATTGATAAATTTATACACTTTTGAACCTGAAGAATCCAATAATTATAACAATTTATTGCTTGAGTAAAATTTAGATTATTTTTAACTGAAAAAGTAATGTTTTAAAATCAATTATTTAGAAAATTTATGAATTTTGATAAACTTAAGTAAACACTTTACATAATTAAATGTCTCGCTTGTTAAAATTGATAAATTTATACACTTTTGAACCTGAAGAATCCAATAATTATAACAATTTATTGCTTGATAAAATTGTAAAATTTAGATATTTTTAACTGAAAAAGTAATGTTTTAAAATCAATTATTTAAGAAAATTTATGAATTTTGATAAACTTAAGTAAACACTTTACATAATTAAATGTCGTCGCTTGTTAAAATTGATAAATTTATACACTTCTGAACCTGAAGAATTAATAATTATTACAGTTTTGTTTTATACATTGTATCTTATACGTTAAATTAGTAAAATCTATAATTTTCTATTATTTTTAACTGAAAAAGTGATATTATAGAGCAATTAGTAATACTGATAAACTAAATTAAATACATTATATAATACAATGTTAATGCTTGTTAAAATTGTTAAATTTATACACTTTTGTAATTGAAAAAACTAAAAATAAGTTTCTTATTAGATTCATATTCATTTACAATAAAAAGAAATTGTTAAATAAATAATAATTATAAAAAAAAGAAATGTAAGAAAAAAGTTGTTTTACAAACAAATTGAAAGTTTCGATGTTTACAGAACTAAAAAACTAAAAATAAGTTTCTTATTAGATTCATATTCATTTACAATAAAAAGAAATTGTTAAATAAATAATAATTATAAAAAAAAGAAATGTAAGAAAAAATATGTTTTAGAAAGTATATAAGATTTAGTTAATTATTTACCTCAAACTATTAGTAACACAAAATTACCAAGCAAACAAAAATATATTACAACAACAACAACAGAAAGGTAACAAAATGCGTATGATTCAAAGAGAATAAACTGAAACGAAAAAAAAAAAGGTTTAAGCTGCTGAAAATCAGATTGAAATAACAACTGCAGCAATAACGTGTTTTTTAGAAATGAAAACTGAAATACTAAGAAATGTAAATTTAGTGCAATTTTGAGAAACTGAAACACTGAAAACAAATTGAAAGTTTCGATGTTTACAGAACTTAAAAATAAGTTTCTTATTAGATTCATATTAATTTATATTAAAAAATATTCTTAAATAAATAACAATTATACAAAACCTATGCTAAGAAATGTAAGAAAAAATGAATGTTTTAGAAAGTATATAAGATTCAATTAATTATTTACTTGAAACTATTAGTAAGACAAAATTATAGTTTTATTAATAAATTTTCATTCATCAAATAGAAGATTATAACTGAACTAAAGCCTTTGGTAATATTTAATGCGTATATGAACGTACTTTATCATGAGAAACTTATGTAAACTGCTTATTCAATTCAGCATGTAGTAGCGAATATATATTACATCAAAGCATTAATTAATACAAACAAGCAAAGTTACAAAACAAATTTATTTGATGAAAACGTTCCATGGGAAACGTCTAGATGTTAATGCTAATTGGAATTTGCAATCAACAAATAGAAGAATTTTAATTTATTAATTTCTTTAAATTAATTTTATTATAAGTATACTAGATGTGAGTGATGTAGATTGCAATTATTGGAATCATGGATAATTTGATCCTGTGTGGATATGTAAGGTAATAGCTTTGCTAAATATTTATGAGGTTCCTCGGAACGAAGACAAAGTGTTTAGTAGGAAATGTGGAATGTCCTGTTTTTTCTCCACACAAACTATATGTGTTGTTCTGATGAAGAAAGACAAAAAAAAAAGCAAAGGGAATGAGAAAGTCAAAGCAACAATCCCGAAAACAAGAAAATTGTATATACGGGAATGAAATGCGCCACGGAGGGATTTCCAATTCCGTCGGAGGAATAGGTTAAATAAGTTTTTCGGGGGGGTTGCGTGTGCAGCTGAAGACGACGGCAGTTTGCGAGTCAGCGACAGCAATTGGCCGTTGGGCAGCCGCGCGCTCTCTTACCCCCATGGGAACCCTTCTTCCCTTGTGTCCTTCGGAGAAACCCTCTCTCCGACACGTCATAAACACGACGATGTCCGGATCTGTCAACAGAAACTACAAGCCTGCTGACTCGGATCCATTTCATCCTTCCACTAACACTTTTTTCTTTTCTTCTTCATTCTGCAAAGGACATCGATATAAGCACAAAAAGTTAATGAACGAAATCCGATCCTCACGGATTATTACAAGTTCGGCGCACGAATTGTAAATCATGTTAAGGATTTATAAGGACGATTTCACGCTTCACATTTATTTCGATTATTCTTTCATAAATACAGCTCACATAAAAACACGTGCAGCATGGATAGACAAGACGTACGGCTTCTGCGTGCTTCCGTCTCTTTGTTTCCCCTTACAAACAAATAAATAATATATATTTATGAAACTACATCGACCGCAAGAATTATTTACCAGACCATATATAACTTTGTAAACTTACAATAATATTTAACACCAAATATTTAAACAAAAATATTCAAAATATTTAATTACATTAAATTCGCAAATATTTAATTATACTTATATTATCTTAGCATTAAATTAATAATGTTTATTATAATTATTAATAGAATGTTGCTAAAGTTGCTGTTACTAAATATTTCTTCTTTCACATTAATATATTACTAAATTTCATTATTTTAGGTATTAACAAAAAATATAAAATTCTATATTTACTTTAAAAAAAAATTAAGAAACTGAAGTTTTCTGTAAACTGAACTAGCAAAAAGTCCAAATTTTTATATTTTATGTAAATAATTTGAAAAATTTAATTAACAAATTATTCAAAATTCGATATTTACGGCAAATAATTTTAAAGACCGAAAAATCTAGTTTTTGAAATTCACTGTCAATAATTTAACAGAATGAAATAACAGAAAGTTCAAGAAATTTACTGTAAATAATATGAAGAACTGAAATATGTTAATTTTGATCAATTTTCCATATTTACTGTAATTAGTTTAAGAAATACTGAAAATCTGTAAATTTTGATATTTACTATAAATAATTTGAAAAATTCAGTTTTTGAACTTTACTTTCTATAATTTGACTAATTGAAATAACGAAAATTAAATTTTCCATATTTATTGTAACTAATTTCAGAAAGTGAAATATTGAAAATAAGTAAATGTTGATATTTACTGTAAATAATTTGAAAAATTGAAATACCAAGTTTGGAAATTTACTGTAAATAATTTCACAAACTGAAATATTAAAAAGTTCAAGATTCGATATTTACTGTAAATGATTTGAAAAATTGAAATACGAAAAAATCCAAGTTTTGGAAATTTATTGTAAATGAAATATTAAAATGTTCAAAATTTATTGTAAAAGATTTGAAAAACTGAAATATGTAAATTTCGATATTTATGGTAAATAATTTGAAAAACTGAAAATTAAAGTTTCGATATTTACTGTACATAATTTGAAAAATTGAAAAACTGAAATTAAAGTTTCGATATTTATTGTAAACAATTTGAGAAAGTGAAATACTGAAAACATGTAAATTTTTGATATTTATGGTAAATAATTGTAGAAACTGAAATTAAGATTTCGATTTTTACTGTGAATAATTTGAGAAAGTGAAATGCTGAAAATATGTAAATATTGATATTTACTATAAATAATTTGAAAAATTGAAATACCAGAAAATTCAAGTTTGGAAATTTACTGTAAATAATTTCACAAACTGAAATATTAAAAAGTTGAAGATTAGAAATTTACTGTAAAATATTTGAAGAACTGAAATTTGTAAATTTCGATATTTATGGTAAATAATTTGAAAAACTGAAATGCTGAAAATATGTAAATTTTGATATTTACTATAAATAATTTGAAAAATTGAAATACCAGAAAATTAAAGTTTGGAAATTTACTGTAAATAATTTCACAAACTGAAATATTAAAAAGTTCAAGATTAGAAATTTACTGTAAAATATTTGAAGAACTGAAATTTGTAAATTTCGATATTTATGGTAAATACTTTGAAAAACTGAAATACTGAAAATTAAAGTTTCGATATTTATTGTAAACAATTTGAGAAAGTGAAATACTGAAAACATATAAATTTTGATGTTTATGGTAAATAATTTGAGAATGTGAAATTCTGAAAACTGAAAAACTGAAATTAAAGTTTCGATATTTACTGTAAATAATTTGAGAATGTGAAATGCTGAAAATATGTAAATATTGATATTTACTGTAAATAATTTGAAAAATTGAAAAACTGAAATTAAAGTTTCAATATTTACTGTAAATAATTAGAAAAATTCAGTTTTTGAAATTTACTTTATATAATTTGACAAATTTAAAATTTATTGTAAATAATTTGAAAAACTTTAAACTGAAATACACAAAAATTCAAGTTTCAAATACTGTAAATAACTGAAATACCGACAAGTATAAATAATTTCAGAAACTGATTTACAATTTTATCGGCCAATATTTCATAGTTAACAATACAAATTATTCTACATAATTTCAACAAAAAAAAACGCACATATTTTCCTATATAGTTATAGTTGTTGTTGCTGCTGCTCTTCATCAACATGCTCGTTGCAAATTTCCCCATTGCGTCGCATTATCTATTTTTAATTGGATTTTTGCGAGAATATTTTACACGCCAATTTTCCATCGAATCGCGAATTACTTTTTCGGTCGCAATATTATTATTTTTAACTCTCTATTTCTGCCTGCGCGAATCACATTTTTTTTGTTGCTATTGTTGTTGTATGATATTGTTGTGTGAATGATACCAATTACGGCGAATTTAATTTTATCCGCACCGATGGAGCAAAAACATATGCAGAAAAAAAACAACAACAACAATAACAACATTTGCGAAAAAGAGATTGTTTTTGGAATTTCGTTACGCAGTTTTCAAATCACGCTGCTTTTTTTTTTTTAAATATCTGTTGTGATTTGCGTCGAATATTGCAGTATTTACTATAAATCAATAATTTGTTTATTTATTTAAATTATATAATGTGTAGTTCATATACAAAATTGAAAACGAAATTAATTATTAATTTGAAAGAGAATATACAAAAATGTTGTTATATCCCATTTCTTGTTAATTTTTTCAGTCGTTTTTGATAAATTTGTGTCTCAATTGGATTTGATTTCAAGGAATCCCTTTTTTTTATTAATTAATTATTATAGAAAGTTTTTTTCATCATTCCTTAATTTCTGTTAAAAAAGAATAAACTTTTGCGGATCGATGTAATATCAATGCGAAGATTGGATTCTTTCATGAATTGTTTAAAGCCGATCGCAGAGATTTTCCTGATCGTTTAATTGCTGCGGCTTTCCACGGATGAAGGCGATTCTGACGAAATGAATTATTTATCCGCGCGATGCTCGGGATTCGGAAACGAATCGGATTTTCTCCTTTTAAGTTTAATTACATCACAGTTCCAATTTCCCCAAACGCAACATTTCCCAACGGCAACTCAAATATGTATTTCCCCATTTCTTTGTGTTACTTTCCTCCTGTTTCCTCCTTTTTTTGTATATATATATTTTTCGCGTTTCCCTCTTCAAAGTCAACCACTCGCTAAATCTTTCTCTCTTTGCAATTTTTACATGCGACCAAGAAGCAAATCAAAATCTAAAAAAAAAAGTATACAAAATCTTGGATTAAAGACGTGGATTCAAATTGCTGATTTCTTCCTTCCAAAATTTGTTTAAGGACTGCTAAATCATTAATCTATGATGAAATTTGTTGCTTTACTTATAATTAATGAATTGCGATGATTTTTAAGGACTTTTCAAGCTAATTTTATGTGTTTCATAACATGAACATGAAAATTAATTAACTGCATGTAATATATCAAACATTGTAGAAGAAATTAGCTGGTTTAACGAGCTCTTTATTGTACGTTATTAAACGCATATTAGTTGTAACAGGTTAATTACGATGGAGACGTCCAATTAACTTTAGTTTTAATTGGTGTTGTGACAAAATTGTAGCGCTATCAAAATTTTTACTTTCTTCGTTGTTGTTGCAGGTGGTTATTACATGATCGAAAGGAAAATGCTGAAGCTGCAGATCGTCGTTCTCAATACGAATCTGATGAAGAAAGGAGATGCCGACGAAGAAGCGAGGAGACAATGGGATTGGCTCAACGCGGTCCTTCACAAATGCCACGCCACAAAGCAAACGGTGAGCGTTTTCCATCCACTACTGACTGTTATTTTCTTTCTTTCTTTCTTTCCTCACTTGGCGGTGAGATACGAAAACCGCGGTGCATCGAAACCTTAATATAGGAAATGTAAAAGTTCGATTTCGCACGGCGGAGGAAAAGTTTGTCGCTCAAGTTTTTCCTTCCAAGAGCGATGAGGGAAAACTCTCGAAGGTTGTTTCTTCGCTAAACGAATCAATTTCATGAAGCTTTACTTGCCTTTAGAAGACAAAATAAAGGACGTATCGGATCGGGAACTAAGCCTTCCACGTTTTCACTTTTCAATATACTTTTTTTTGCATCAAAAAAGATTATTTTTTTACAAAGAAAAAGAAAATGCGTTGCATTAGATGTTATTACTTTTAATACACAAGAAAACGCAATTTCACATTTGATAAATTGAAAAAAATACAAGTAAAATTCATGAAAATTTAGTCTTAAATTTTTAGATTTTTTTCAATTTCTATAAAATTATAATAATTTATTTAATAATCTTGAACCCTTAATGAAATTCTTGGAGTTTTCTTATTTCTGTAAGATTAATGTAAGAAACATAAGAGATTTTATCAAAATTTAGTCTTAAATTCTTCGATTTTTTCCAATTTGTATAAAATTATAATAATTAATTTAATAATCTTCAACCCTTAATGAAATTATTGGACTTTTCTTATTTCTATAAGATTAATGTAAGAAAAATGAGAGATTACAGCAAAATTTTATGAAAATTAGACAAAACCTAAAATTGTGGTTATTTTTAAAATAACTAATTCTTAATTTCTTAATAATCTTCAACCTTTAATGAAATTCTTGGATTTTTCTCATTTCTGTAAGATTAATGTAAGAAAAATGAGAGATTTCATCAAAATTTTATGAAAATTTGACAAAACATAAAATTGTGGACATTATTATAAAAACTAATTCTTAATTTCTTAATATTCTTCAACCCTTAATGAAATTCTTGGACTTTTCTCATTTCTGTAAGATTAATGTAAGAAACATAAGAGATTTCATCAAAATTTAGTCTTAAATTCTTAGGTTTATTCCAATTTGTATAAAATTATAATAATTAATTTTACAATCTTTAATCCTTAATGAAATTCTTGGACTTTTCTTATTTTTGTAAGATTATTGTAAGAAACATAAGAGATTTCATC
>NW_017098083.1:14774-18789 GCF_001412225.1 Nicrophorus vespilloides
AAATCTCTTATGTTTCTTACATTAATCTTACAGAAATAGAAAAGTCCAAGAATTTCATTAAGCAAAATTTAGTCTTAAATTCTTCGATTTTTTCCAATTTGTATAAAATTATAATAATTAATTTAATGATCTTCAATCCTTAATGAAATTCTTTGACTTTTCTCATTTCTGTAAGATTAATGTAAGAAACATAAGAGATTTCATCAAAATTTAGTCTTAAATTCTTAGATTTTTTCCAATTTGTATAAAATTATAATAATTAATTTAACAATCTTCAATCCTTAATGAAATTCTTGGACTTTTCTTATTTTTGTAAGATTAATGTAAGAAACATGAGAGATTTCATCAAAATTTTATGAAAATTTGATAAAATAATTATAACATAACATATTTACTCAATAAATTTCAAAAACTAATTGAATTTTTACAATTTTTTTAGTATATGTAAGATTATAGTAAAAACATAGGATAAATACAGAAAATTTGTTTAAATTTCACAAAACATAATTTATTTATTTTTTAATATTTTTAGAAATATTACTGAACTAATTCTTAATTTCTTAATATTCCTCAACCCTTAATAAAATACTAGCACTTTTCTCATTTCTGTAAGATTAATGTAAGACACATAAAAGATTACAGCAAAATTTTATGATAATTTGACAAAACAAAAAATAATATTGTAGTAAGAAAAACATAGGAAAATTTTATAAATTTTAGAAAATTATTAATTTTTTTTTTTAATTTCTTAAAACTCTTCAACCCTCAATTTAATTTTTAAAGTTATATAAGATTAGAGTAAAACAAAGATACAGAAAACGTTGACAAAATGTATTATAGAAACTAATTCTTAATTTCTTAATAATCTTCAACCCTTAATGAAATACTAGCACTTTTCTCATTTCTGTAAGATTAATGTAAGACACATAAGAGATTACAGCAAAATTTTATGAAAATTTGACAAAACAAAAAATAATATTGTAGTAAGAAAAACAGGATAATTTTATAAATTTTAGAAAATTATTACAATTTTTTTTTAATCTGTTAAAACTCTTCAACCCTCAATTCAATTTTTAAAGTTATATAAGATTAGAGTGAAACAAAGATACAGAAAACGTTGACAAAATGTATTATAGAAACTAATTCTTAATTTCTTGATATTCTTTAACTTTTAATGAAATACTTGCACTTTTCTCATTTCTGTAAGATTAATGTAAGAAACATGAAAGATTTCAGCAAAAATTTATGAAAATTTGACAAAACAAAAAATAATATTGTAGTAAGAAAAACAGGATAATTTTATAAATTTTAGAAAATTATTACAATTTTTTTTTAATCTGTTAAAACTCTTCAACCCTCAATTCAATTTTTAAAGTTATATAAGATTAGAGTAAAACAAAGATACAGAAAACGTTGACAAAATGTATTATAAAAACTAATTCTTAATTTCTTGATATTCTTCAACCTTTAATGAAATACTTGCACTTTTTTTCATTTCTGTAAGATTAATGTAAGAAACATGAAAGATTTCAGCAAAAATTTATGAAAATTTGACAAAACAAAAAATAATATTGCAGTAAGAAAAACATAGGAAAATTTTATAAATTTTAGAAAATTATTAATTTTTTTTTTTAATTTATTAAAACACTTCAACCCTCAATTCAATTTTGATAGTTATATAAGATTATAGTAAAACAAAGATATAGACAAAAATTATTATAGAAACTAATTCTTAATTTCTTAATAATCTTCAACCTTTAATGAAATACTTGCACTTTTCTCATTTATGTAAGATTAATGTAAGAAACATAAGAGATTACATCAAAATTTTATGAAAATTTGATAAAATATAATTCATAATTTCTCAATAAATTTCAATAATTAATTGAAGTTTTATAATTACAGTAAAAACATAGAATAAATACAGAAAATTTGTTTAAATTTTACAAAACATTATTTTTTTTTCTGAAATAATTTTAGAAACATTACTAAATTCATACTTAAACGTATATATAAGATTGCAGTTAATACATTTTGAGTATTTAGGGGAGCAACACTGTGGTGACATGAAAATGATACAGTTTAAATCAGAGCTGATAACTTTATGCGAATGCGGCGAACCGGTGGTTTATTCAGGAGATAAAATTGCTGCGCCCGGTCGAAATTGGAAAGCTTATTTGCGCTGTTCCCCCCATTTATTTGGAAATGAAGCACCCGGCTTTTCCACACGACAACAACAACAAAAAAAGTAATAATACGTAACGGATTTACACATTGTTTTACCCAATAATAATGCGGTGCGACCGAATAAAATAACAATGCGAATAAGATTAACACCAAAAAAACAAGTTAAATGTAGAGCAGAATTATAACAGAAACGAAATAATAAATACATACACACCTCGCACGGATGCTGGAGAGTGGAAAGTTAACCGGCGGTTATTCATTACCGTTCGTACCGCGAGATAAAACGCCATTAGAAATATGAGCGTTTTGGGAAAACATAGTTTAATGAGTTCGTTATCCTTCGTATATACTTGCTTGCTGTTTTTCCTCCTCCGCATTCGTGGTCAGGCAAAAAACAATTAAATAAACCGGTCATTTGAGCTCTCCAGAGATAACGAACTCGTTAATTCTCATTTGCCAAAGCCATTTCCGTTACTTCATAATTGGGGGATGGGAAAACTCGCCGAACAAATGGCTCGTGCATCTACCGCCGCCCTCAGGGCTGTATTTCACTAATGCTTCGGAAACATTCGTCCGTTATTAATATATATATTTTTTTGTCTTTATGTTAGTAAAATTTTACTTTCTGGAACGATTATTAATGGAACAATTCGCACGATTCGTCCTTGGTTATTTCAATTGCTCCGGTCACAAGTGTTGCCGACGAAACTGGGCTTCGAAAGGACGAACAGGACAAAGTTAAGTAACTCTCGTGATTAATCCCAACTGACTGATGGACGTCCCCCATTTGCTCCTCCGCTTATTGTTATTTATTAGCGCGACGACCCACGTACATTCCGAATCCCCAAATGCAACTTTGCCTGATTAATACCGAACATGATTATTAAATTTTAATTTTGGGGATTTTCAAACTTTCGCGAATCAGAGAGCTCAACAAAAAGGTAATTTACGCGAGTAAACGTGATATTAATATCCGTTTTGCAATTAGGAAAATTACAAAGCTGATATATTATTTACATGATTATGTGGGAGTACGATGAAACAAGTAAATTGCAATTAAAACTAATGAAATTTACAATAAACTTTGAAATTCAAATATTGGTAATAATTTTAGTAATTTTCTCGGAAATTATAATACTGCAAATATTCTGTAACTTTTGAACCGTTGGCAATGTTGTGTCCATATTTCGCCTAATGATAGCTAATTTTATTGTTTACAAGTCTGCATCTCAGTTTTTTGAAAAGTGATGGAATTCAAACGCAGTATGTGTTTTTTTTTTCAATTTCTACAGCTCATAGCAGGCGACACGATAACAGCACTAAGATGTATGTAGGCTTGTTGGAAAGGCGAAATATTCAGCTTTCATACGAGTGGTCGATGATGTAATTATCTTTAGGGGTTGTAAATTATTAAACTAATTGAAAATCAGGAAGAAATATCAAACAAATCTAAACTGTAACATTGTTTTCTTATAATATTTCAGTTGAAGTTCTTGAAGATATAAATGAGCGGCAATTATTGGACGTGCAAGTATGGAATCGATCGGCTATTTGGACGTGGCCCAAGACGACTTGGAAGAGTACACCGATACATCATTTACAGAATCAACAATCGACCTAAATGAGTGTGTGCGCCAAATTCCGAGGAGGTTTTATTAGTTCCAAGTGCTGCAATGAAACTCGACGCTAATTCATTTTATTTGTGATCCGAAAATTTTCTGAAAAACGTCTGCGCGTTTAATGAATTGAAAGAGAAACGTACAATTTATTATCATCTATGTGTAAGTAGAATGAAAACTTCAAATAGATAAAATAATGTGTTTAATAA
>NW_017098084.1:0-1176 GCF_001412225.1 Nicrophorus vespilloides
TTTAGATTTTTGTGTATTTTAACCGTACTATAGCGAATCCGCATTGATTGAAGCTGCACTATATGCTATATTGTCATAAAAAATATTCAATATATTTTCAATAAGATATTAAGATTGTATTTGAAGTTTCGTTTAGATTTTTGTGTATTCTAATCCGCACTGATTGAATCCGCACTATATGGTGTATTGTTGTAAGAAACATAATATGTAGATTGAAATTGGAGAATAGATTCGTTTAAATTTTTGTGAATTCAAACCGTACTATAGCGAATCCGCACTGATTGAAGCTACATTATATGCTATATTGTCATAAGAACCATACAATCTAGTTTCAATAAGATATTAAGACTGTATTTGGAGTATTGTTTCGTTTAGATTTTGTGTATTCTAACCGTACTATAGCAAATCCGCACTGATTGAAGCTGCACTATATGCTGTATTGTCATAAGAAACATAAAATGTTGTTTCAATAAAACATTAAGATTGTATTTGGAGAATAGTTTCGTTTAGATTTTTGTGTATTCCAACCGTACTATAGCGAATCCGCACTGATTGAAGTTGTACTATATACTGTATTGTCGTAAGAAACATACAATGTAGTTTCAATAAGATATTAAGATTGTATATGGAGTATAGTTTCGTTTAGATTTTGTGTATTCTAACCGTACTATAGCGAATCCGCACTGATTGAAGCTGCACTATATGCTGTATTGTCATAAGGAACATAAAATGTTGTTTCAATAAGACATTAAGGTTGTATTTGGAGAATAGTTACGTTTAGATTTTTGTGTATTCTAACCGTACTATAGCGAATCCGACTGATGGAAGCTGCACTATATACTGTATTGTCATAAGAAACATAGAATGTAGTTTCAATAAGATACTAAGATTGTATTTAGAGAATAGTTTCGTTAAGTTTTTGTGTATTCCAATCGTACTATAGCGAATCCGCACTGATTGAAGCTGAATTATATACTGTATTATTATAAGCAACATACAATGTAGTTTCAATAAGATATTAAGATTGTATTTGAAGTATAGTTTCGTTTAGATTTTGTGTATTCTAACCGTACTATAGCAAACCCGCATTAATTGAAGATTTACTATAAGCTGTATTGTCATAAGAAATATACAATGTAGATTCAATAAGATATTAAGATTGTATTTGGAGTATAG
>NW_017098085.1:0-55387 GCF_001412225.1 Nicrophorus vespilloides
AAAAATGCATATAAATTAAAACCAGAAATTTAATTGCTTATACATATTTAATAGACAAATTAAAAATATGTTGAGAATTATGTAAAAAATTGAAGCAAGGCATGAAATTTCCTACAAATAAAAGCAAAAAGAAACGTGCTAAAAATTGAATAAAAATAAATATTAATATGCATAATTTTCTTTTTAAATATATCTGAGAAATGTGTTAAAAAAATATAAACTAAAAACCTAATAATATTCTTTTATAAAAAGAGAATGTGCTGAGAATTATGCATCAAACTAAAAGCAGAAACCCTTTTTTCGGTTCCAGCCCCGTTTTAATTACAATTTCAGTTTTCGTTTTTAACGCGAAATGAATTTACAGCATTTTTAAGACGGCAATAATCGTAAATTGAACCGACTAATGTTTGCCGCTGCGAAAAAATGAAATGCGTCGCATTAAATCTAAAGTTTAATTACGAAAAAGGCCACTTTAAAAACACTTCCAACAGCCATTACCATATCTAACCGCCCCCCTTTAAGGAAAAGCACGATGGACGTGGAAGAAGGGAGGATGAGAGTGAACCACCACCATTTTTTATTAAAATATCGTTCCAACCCTCCAAGAAAAGAAAATTTTAATTTCCTCGTTTTTAGGACTATACTATATATTATAAGGTTATAGGAAAAATTGAAAGAGTTGAGTAGAAGGAGGAAGCAATGAGAAGTGTTCTTCGGATGAAATACAGTTGTATCGCGTTACTCCGCATGGGAAAGACGGCCATTAACTTTGACATTTCAATGAGTTGGCTTTCTTCGAGGAGGCCCGAACATAAACCACTCTCCTCAGTTCTCTCTTTTTTCCACTTGTAAACACCACAAACCAGAAATTCCGTGATCCCGACCACTTGATAAACTATATATATAAGAAACTAAGGAGGAGGAAGATGGTGAAGGCAAATAAATTAAAAAGGAAAGCAATGAAACGAGAAAAACAACAAGAAAGAGTTGTTTAAAGCAACGAGAGAGAAAAAGATGGAAATAGTTACAAGAGAGAGATGAGGATGAATTGTGATGAGAGTGAAGAGACAAGGGAATTTCTGCACCAAATTCCATCTCATTAAAACCAATATTCGGTAAATTGGAATTCCCTTAAATGGAAATGTGGGTTTCCTTATCAATCTCTTAGTGATCCTTTCACATTTTGTGTATATTTTTTTTTAAATTCGATAATTAGTTTCTCGATTACATAAAAAACCTTCCTCAATATCAATTAACCTATATTTACGTAAAAATAATAAAAATCTATTTACTTAATTTTCAGTTGTTATATCAGTTTAACAATAATCCATGCTATTTTTTAAGTATTTTTAAAAAATAATTATATTATTGAAGAAATGATAATCTAACTATATGGAAATCTTAATTGAAGTCAATATTTTTTATATTTATTTAAACTTATATAATATTTATCTTACCTAATGATTCTTACTAATTTCTAGTAATAATGCACATCAACTGAATACATTTTATAAATAAATTATTAATAATATTGTAATTGTTATATAAATCTGATTGAAAATCTTGTAATTTATTAGATGGTAAATAAATTAATACTTATATAAACTTCACTGCAAAGAAGTAATAAATGTTTATTATATAAGTTAACTTATTGATGATATACAAATACTTATAATTGACCTAAAATTGTAATATTTTATTGAATTTCAGATATACATAACAACTATATTATTGTACAAAGAAATTTAATTTTGTGATTACAAATATATTTATTTAAAAAAATCTAGTTATGTAACAGAAAATACTTTATTTTTTTATTAATAAATGTTAATGATAAAATATATTTAAAATAGAATTATTCTTAAATTTCATGATTATATAAAAAATAATACGTTTCTATAAAATTCTGTAAAAAAATAAATTACCCATAAGTTATTTTTCTTCTTAAATTTGATTGATTTATTGATGATTCTGTGAAACAAAATCTAGATAACAAGAATTTATGAAACTACATGTAATAAACGTCAATCCAAATGTTATTTATAATCCTAAACAGATGACCCCAAAACATTTTATTGAATCGTAAATTCAACGAGAAACAAGTTTCAACACATTTCGCCGGTATTAATGATTTTATTTTCTCAGGCTTTCTTCATATAATCAATTTGATATAAAAAAGTATACTAATAATTAAGTAATTTAAAAAATAAATAGTTTTATTTAATGATATTTCTAGGTATATTTTTACAATCAAGATTTTTGTTCTTTTAATTTTTAACAATTTAATAAGTTGCTTAAAGTATATAGGAAAATGAATGCAATTAAATTATTAACATTAATTAACTAAAGCATATAAAAAAATATATAAATGGATTTACAAAATCGTAAAATATCATATGAAGAAGTCATGAATTATTTATGGCTTATTAAGAAATGCCATCTGCCATGTAGAATAAAAAAAGTTGTATTTATACTTTGAAAATATAAATATTATTTATTACATAATTCTGCAGGTACCATATATAAATTATATAATAAATTATAAACCTATAACTTTTCCATTGTAGTTTCTAGTAAAAAAACTATGGAAATCCAATGAATAATATTTATGTCGATATTATTTGTAATTTATTCAAGAGCATTTATATAAATATTTTACATCCCTCATCGATGAAGAAAACATAAATTATTATTTTAGTATCAAAATACTTTATAAACTGATAATTTACTATAAATTAATTTATATCTTTCCCAAATTAGTGAAAATATATTTTTGTAAATAAATACATAAAATTTTTGAATAATTTTCTGGAAATTTATTCTATATTCTAAAAACAAGGACTTTTTAATACATTTTTAGATATTTAAGGACCTAATTGATAAATTGGTAAAATCATTTAACGAATAAATGAAACACTTATGCAAAATATATTTTTTATATTATGACAACATGGTTAATGAACCAGAATAATTCATGTAAATAAATGTAGAATTAATTCGCTTAACAAACAATTCGAGTTACGAACATAATCTTCTAGTATTACTAGACCTAAATATGGATTCATTTTACGTCGATTCGATTTGCGCCAGCTTTTGTAGGAACGGAACTGCGGTTATATATTTTCACGTTTATTGTTCAGAAAAATTATAGCTACAAACTGAAAATATACCAAGAATTAATAATATTAAACTTTCTGTCGTTTTCATTTATTAATTAATTAAATACATGGAATTGCCGTATCTTCATAATATGAAATTTAATATTTAACAATAAGCAATCTCTATAGATCAAAGTTTATGATGTGAAAGAAACCCCATATTCATCTTGACACCTATCGTCTTCCTAGTATTCGGTGTTGTTTAAAAAAAAGAAAGAAAGAAAGAAGAAATGTTGTTAGGAAAGAGTACGCGCCCCGCCTCGATCATCCACTAAATAACAGAACAAACATCTTCATTCCGAAAAGAAAAGGTGGATAGATACAGGGGAGGCGATAAAAATTGATAAACGATTCTGGTTGGATGCGAGCCGCGGGGTAGCCGCATTTTTCGGCGTACAAAATTATGATGTCCAAAGACCGGCAGACATTTAAATTATCCCTTGTTGTTTCGCCGGAAAGTTTACAACTGAGATATTATAATTTAATGGATTCCTCTGCTGCACGTAAGTATAAATTTCCAGGTCTTTCTCTTTCTCTGTTTATTCTCTAGAGTAAAGAAGATGTTGGTAAAGGATGGAAGTGAAATAAGAGAGAGGTGAATAGAAGCTATAAGTCAAGGCAGCGGCCATTATAAACATGTCTCAGCCCACAGAGCTTCTTTTACTCCACTACCTGCCATTAGAGTTATTGCTTATTGCCTATTCTAGGGGGGATTCAAAGTGATCGAGAGTTGTGCAAGGATATAGAGAAAAAGAGGGAGAAAGAGATCCTTTTTCTTTTTGGGATCCTTTAAAAGATAATTAAGATTACGAAATGAACGAGCCCTAATCGTCTTAATCGGAAATTAAGCCAAAAACTTATTTGCAATTCGTTTAATTACGTGATAATATATATTATTTTTTTCCGTTCTATCCGGAATTCTTTGCCATTCCTCGAGACACATTTTATGCACGCTTATACCCATTAAAAGTTATTGTAATGGTTGGCGTGGGGGGGCGGCTCTTTCTGTAAGAGGGGTGGGTGGTTGGCGGATAGGTCGCGCCACCATCGCCTCCCGTTCCTACCCATACTATTCCTCTCCCTGCGTCGGCCTCGTGTGGAGTTAGTTACGCGAACGACTGATTTATAACTGCAATTTCCCACTCGGCAGGACTCCTCCAGAAGTTCCTTCTTCCTTCCTTCTCGAAGCAATTTCGGTACAGTCCGATGACCGAAGAAAACCCCGCCCGTGCGTACATTCCCAACAAAATTCAACCCCAACTCCGTTTTCGAACTGGCTCGTGCATTTTCATAAATCTCCCGGCCGGCAGCAAAATATTTATCCTACTTGGAATTGCTTCGAGTACTTTGAATTAATTATTCTGCTGCGAGTTTAATGAAGCCATAAATTGCGTTCCACGTTCAACTGTTGGATGTTGAGAAACGCATGTTGCGGTTGCTGCTGCTTCCTCCGCCACCCCCGTAACCTCTCCACTGCTTCAATGCTGTACGACACTTGGAGAAAGCTAATGATTTGAAAATTAACTACGAAATTTCTTCTCGCGCATTTCCCTTTTCCGCTTGACGTTTTCAACCCATTTTCTCTCTCCTCTTCGATAAACACAAAATAAAAGTAATTCAGTCTCAAAAATCGCAACAAAACTTTCAATTATATCTACGTATTTGTGTCATTAATTAAATAATACAAAAATATAACATAATGAAATGAATAACAAAAAATGTATAATAAATACTGCAAAAACTGAAATGAGAAATTTTATTCTTATTTTTTGTAATTTTGTAATTAAATTATATAACAAACATTTGAATAAAGATAAGATATTAATTTATTTTATGATAATCGATTAATAAATTTCAATTATTTTTATCAAATTTCTTTCAAACTTTTAGTTATTAAATAAATTATACAAAACACACTTAAATAATGATATGAAATTCATTTCTATTATAAAAAATCAAATATTATTTTATATAAATTAATTAGATCTCAGTTTTTTCAACTTAAATTTCGATTATTTATTGATATTAAATAAAACTTCACTCTCCTTCGGTAAATACAAAATAAAAGTAATTAGGTCTCAAAAATCACATCTAAAATTTCAATTATTTCTACGAATTTCATTAATTAATTAAATTATACAAGAAACATAACATACAATATTCTTATCTATTATAATAAATGTTATATTAATTACTTTAAATTAATTATTATTATGAAATATTATTAATGAAATTAAATTTCATTGCATTACATAATCAATAAAAAATTAAAATATATAATACACTTAAATGAAGATAAGACACTAATTTATTTTCTGAAAATCAATGAATACTTCTTAATTATGATTTATTAAACAAAAATAAAATTAATGACGTCTCTAAAATCTCAACTCTAATTTCAAATGTCGTTCATTCTTTTCGTAATTCAATAAATTAGGCAAATACACACACTTAAATGATGATATGATATTAATTAGTATAATTAATAGAAAATAAAATTAATCAAGTGTATAAAATCGTCATTTAATGGTTAATTTTTCATTTTCAAATTACATTCATTATTTATGTAAATGTAATGAACACTTAAATAATGTGTAATGAGTACTATTATAAAAATTAAATATTAGTTTACATAAATTAAAGAGATCTCAACTTAAATTTCGACTATTTATTGATATTAAAAAAAATAACTAAATTATACAAATATTACATAGAATAATAATTACTTAAAACATTAAACATTTATTTTAAATTATGTAACAAAAAATTAACACATTTTTAATGTTTCTATCATATTTTGTTGGCAATCGGCCAATTCGGATTCAAAATATAGTCTTGTTTGAAAATTTGAAAACCTACTAAATTTTAATTAATCAAAATAACAAATATTTTAATTTTTTTTATAATATAATTAAAATAATCATTATTTCCTTTCATATAATCAAATCTTTTTCTGTGCTGTTTACTTGTATGTTGTTTTATTTTTTTCAATTAGTATGGTTTCAAACAGTCCTAGTTATTGATTACCCGCACTATGCGAGGTTGAAACCAATAAATTCTTATTTACATCAAATTGAAATTGTGTACTGCATTTTTATTAAATCGCATTTGAGAGCATTCCTAATACAATAACAGTATCAAATTCAGCTTCGAAATAGCTTCTGGTTCCATGCCATTAAGTATGATTTGTCGCGCAAACTGTATAAACTTGGTATGCGAACCATTCCAAACTCCGGTTGCAAGTAAAAATGTTCCTTATTTGTTTTAGATATATTTTTTTTTCGGGGTGGGTTGAAGAATGCGAGGTTGTTATTTTTAAAATTGCGAAGAAAAAAGCACGGGCCACGCGGAATACTGGGGGCGGCGGCCGAGACGGAGGCGGCGATAATGCGTATTTATTAGAAGTTTCGCCGCTGAATAATGGACTGATATTAAGTCGGAACGTGAGAACTGCTGCGTTCCTATCCGGAGGAAATGAAACTCAATAACTTAGATCCGAGCCAACATTTTTCATCGGAACTCTACGTGCCAACTGCATTTTCCCAACAATTCCATCCAAACCCAACCACCCCCACCCAGCACACACACAACCCCAGCAGCTCCGACGGAAAAAGGAAACGGAAGAAATTGGAATGGACGGTAATGAAAGATATTTATTCTGCAGTAAAAGAAAACAAAAAAAATACCGCTCCCACCCACATTCAATGAGATATATTAGTTACAGAGCAAATTCTTATTGTGTTAATGACTATATTTTTTTTGTTGGCTACAATTTCAATGGCTCTTACAATTGTTTAATGGATTAGTCATACATTTTTTAACGTTTCTATTTATAGAGCCATACTCTCATCTCTTTTACAAATGACCACTCTCTTAATAATAACAATAATCTTTATTACAATAGTTACGTAAATATTATAAACATTTTAATTCATAACAATAATAATAATAAAGTTATTAACTGCTACAAAAGCCTATTGACCATATGTTTTTCTACCCCAACTATTGTAATAATTAATAGATGTTAATAACAATTATGTAAGATTTAATGTCTATTAATTTTAGTAAATGTACAAATTTGTAATTAAACATGTGAAAAAGCTACAGTTTTGATTAATGCATAATTTAAACTAAGCAAATTTATGTTTTGACTAGGAAATGTACACATTTACCGCTATTAAATTTTGTCAAATAATTACATAAACAAGTATTTCTAGTTGTAGTAAACCTAACTACATCTAAATCAATTTATATAAGATACATTCTTTAAGTACTAAAAGGCCTTAAGGATCAAAAATATCGTCTTTCTACTCTATCAAATACAATTTTACACTCTTTCTCTATTCGTATATGTTTAAGTTTTTATTACATTATAAGCTTTGCAAAATATTAGTTGAAATGTAGAAAATTTCAATGAATTAGAAAATATAGTTGTTAAGAAGTACAAATATATTAATTCTTATATAGACTACAAATTTCTGGAATTTATATTTCTTATTAACTATAGTACTTACAAAACAATGAATAAAAAATATAGTAAATTCTTCTTGTTAGATATCTTTGAACAAATATATTCTTATAAAAGTGTTTAAAGACTACTTGTAAAAATTACATAATTCACTTGACAAACTATTTACAAGTAGCAATAGGTTAAGAAATAATACTTTAGTATATATTTAAATTAGCACATAAATATCTCTTTATTTGAAAAAATAATGATTCTAAAGTTTTTTTTTAGTACAAAAGTCATTTACTTGGAACTATATAATATTGTATTAATAGAATAGAATCGTTTCAACTAAAGTAATTATTTTTTGAAGGAAAAAACAATGTTTCTAGAAGGAAATAACACGTGGTTATAATGGGAGGATGCGAAAGATGATTTGGAAGATCTCTAGGATCCCATTTTGGTATTTCCTTAACAGCCTCAGCAGCGAAAGATCAATATTTACTTTAATGTTCTCTTGCCTCATCTCCGCGCCTTCCGGACGAGAGCCAAGATTAAAAAAGTATTAAGTAAACGTTATTGTTTTTCTTTTGCGTTTGAGGGATGGTCGTAACATGTGGTGCGACTGCGACTGCTGCCGAAGATATTGAGAGAAATAAATCGTCCAACCCCCAACAGAAAACAAAACGGGATTCACACACAGATGTAAAAAAATATACGTATATACGTATATTTGTTATTGAATTAAAGCCGTGGGGCGCGTCTTCGGATCGTGGGGAGCGGAAAAGGAAGAGGATGGGAGCGAAGGGGGAGTGCCATTAAGGCTTCCTCCTTTTGCTTTGTTTCCTTAGCGTTGTTGAATTTGCATTTAGAGTAGGTACAAACTTTGGAAAGTTTCGCCATCAAATTGTCATTTAGTTCATAATTGCGTTCGCTGCCGTTTCGGATTATATTACATTTGTAAACATGCTGCAAGAGGAGCAAAAAAAAATATATATTACGAAACAAATTTATTAAATTAATAAATTATTATTTATTAAACACAATCGAATCGAGGAAAATTATGCATCAAATATGAATTATTACTAGTATAAAGTTGCATCCACACTATGCTTTATAACAGACATACATAGTGTAAGTAACTTAAAAATATTACAGTTTATAATTAACAAATTTAGTTAATTCATATTAAAAGTAAGTTATTGTCTAATTACTTAAAAATTTATTATACAATTTTGCAGTCTCATGTGTAAAGGTTGTGGCGGATATATCCGCCGCTAATTAATTGTAATTGTTTTTTGTTGTAAATTAAGAAAGTTTTCATTTACATATAAATTGTAATCTGCAAATGTGTCTATGTAACATATATTGAGATAAATCTGTGTAAATAATTCAAGTAATAAGGTTTTTTTTCGCTTACTAAAAGGCGATGAATTCAAGTGTAAATACTGTGGTGTTCGGCAATTAGGGGATTATTATATACGAAAATTATACCGAAAATGGCAATTACTTTCCTCCACATATTCGCAATTCGGTTAATGTGTAGTTGTGTATACGCGAAGACATTAGGGGGTTGCGCGAGGCGAGGGTCGTTACCGCACATTTTATACATGCACATATCCAGTAATATATATGTTGCTTGAAGGGGGTGGTAGGAAGAGGTAGATGTAGAGGGAGCAGCGAAGAAGGTGGTGTAGGGGATGTGGGGAGGTTCTCTTCCTTTTGCCGTGGTGTTCTCTCAGCCTTCCAAAACTTTCCCAAGAAGTTATATCAGCCCACATGCAGGCATGTTTCAAGCCGGCGACTCTAATTAAACGGCCGTTTTAATTAACGCCCCTAAATTATTACGAAAACCCACCATCCTCGATACCAACGCCAAAACCAACCCCCGCTTCATTTCCCCATCCACGTATAAACCGAAAACCGGTCTCGCGAAGCGACCAAATTAAATTCTCTTCCTCATCAATCTCATTAGTACGCCGCATTCTTACTTCGGCCATGTTTGTTATTCCTCCTTCTCCTCCTCCATTACTTTCAGTTTCTCTACTCTCTTTTTTTTTCTATTTTAATTAAATGATTAAACACGCTGTTGTATAAAGTAGTTTCAATCAATTCAATGATTGTATCTTAACGATAAGGGCACATTATGGACAAGAAAAAATAAGCAGATTCCCAATTAAACTAATTAAACTTTTTTTTAGTTAATTAAACACAATTCAACTGCATATAAATCTCTTATATAAGTACTTAAAAACTGTAATTACAAAATACGTCAAATTTAATAATTTATTAATATTTTTTACAATTTTGTTAATAAATTATTACTATAATGTAAGATGACTTATTAAATATGTATAATATCCATACAACAATCTAGACAACAAGCGCTAAACAAATAGTTTTATTTTTATAAATAAAATTCTCGATTAGTCCGCTTTCAAACAATCCGGAATATTGGTTAATTTACAACATGTGCATTTTGGGTCTATATCGAAAGACCGACAACCGAAATCCCGTCTATCGAAATCCCGACAACCATAATCCCGACTATATAAAAATCCCGACAACCTTAATCCCGACTATATCGAAATCCCGACAGTGTCTTTTATTATTATAATTTATACAATATCATTTTTAAATTATTCCGAAACGTAGACACCATCTACTATTATTTAGTATTAATAACAATAAATTAATTTTAATTTAGAATATTTCTTAATTTTAAGATTTATTAAGTCAATGAAAACAAATACAATAACAAATATATATTGTTATTAATAGTTAATAACAACAATTAATAATCTAATTAAATTTCAGATTATTTCAAATTGTCAAAGTTTATTATGAATATTTCAACCAAATCAAATACAATAAATAATAACAACAATTAATAATATCAACTCCCCCGCGTTATATTCTAGAAATAAAAAAACTCTAGCGATGAATTTTTAAATTATCTTTATTATAATACATAAATAAATAAAATAATTATAATGAAACACTATGAGATATTCCGCGAAAATAACTCATTAATGTTCTGTTTTGGCGGTCATATATAATAAAAGACACTGTCAGGATTTCGATACAATCGGGATTTTGATACAGTCGGGATTTCGAATGTCGGGATTTTGATACAGTTGGGATTTCGAACGTCGGGGTTTCGAATGTCGGGATATTGATTGTCGGGATTTCAATAGACACCGGTGCATTTTCGCGTAGTGTAAACGCACCACTATACAAGTAACAGTATATTTGTTATACGAAATATACAAATATATATTGAAGCTATTTTTTTTTTTCATAATAAAATTTGAAAAAATATTGTCTTCAATTGAAATATGTTTGATTTTAAATAGTTTAACCAGATAATTACTGTAAAATTCTAAAATTTAAGAAATGCAGTAAATATCAAAGGAAAATAATAATGAAAAAGAAATACAGTAAAATTAAAAAGTTCAATATATACTGTAAATTAAAAAAAAAATCAAGCAATATAGCAAATTTCAAAAGTTCAATAAATACTGTAAATTTGAAATGATCAAGAATTACGGTAAATTTTAAAAAATCAAAAATACAGTAAATTGCAAAAGTTCAACAATTACTGTAAATTAAAAACAACAAGAAATACAGTAAAATTCAAAATTTCAAGAATTACTGTACATTTCAAAAATATAAGAAATACTGTAAATATCAAATATTCATGAATTACTGTAGATTTAGAAAAAATGAAGAAATTCAGTAAATTTCAAAAGTTCAAGAATTAATGTACATTTCAAAAATATAAGAAATACGGTAAAGTTCAATAAATACTATAAATTTCAGATGTTCAAAAATTATTGTAAATTTAAAAAAATCAAAATATGCAGATAATTTAAAAAGTTAAAATTTACCAAAAAAAATCATAAAATCAAGAATTACCGTAGATTTAAAAAAATAAAATTCTTAAATTTCTAAACCCCACAAAATTCTAGACAACTGAATCAGACAGCAACGTCAACTAAATCAACATCTGATGGTATTTTCTATCAAAATTCATTAATTGGTTGACCAACCAAACTATAGGATAATTCATCTTTCCTGAACATTTTCTAGAAAAGTATAATAATGCCCCACTAGGTATGTGATATATCAAAAGGTGATATAACTCAAAGAGTTAAGTACGACTATATAAATTTTTTTATCACAACGTTATAAATATTATTGATAATTAAAGAATAAATTCCTTTAACGCATTGAAAATATATTTTATATAAACTTCAGTTACTACGCAAATAGTGTAGATGTAAAAGTATATTTTCAATAAAAAGTTGATACAGACATTTATAAACAAAATTGTTTTCATTTACAATTTGCGCGAGTTTGAATATTGTAGTCGCAGCACTATAGATTTAAAAGTATATTTTTAATAAGAAAACGTGATTATTAGTGACCATTAAAGAAAATTTTAACAAAAAGTGCATTTTTTGTTTCAATTTGTATATAAACTAAATCTAATTAGCAGTCATTATTATAGATTGAATATTGATTTTAATAAAAGTTTATAGGAAAAAAAAACGATTATTATGATAAACGTTATGCGGATATATGCGGATAGCATTTAACGTTGGTAACCGAATTGCAAATCAATAATTAATTAATTAATGTATGTTGTAGCACGCCGTAATTTCGGGAGGTTGGGCGCGTTAATGCCCGCCATCAATTTACAGCAAAGGATATTAAAATAGATTATGCATTCTGCGGTAATGATTGGCGCAGTTTTGGCGCACAATTTCGAGCCGCGCTTTTGATTCGATTCGGCTATTTATGAAGCTCACATTTATATTCACAACAAAATCCGTGCACGCTGTTATTTGTTTTCGCGTTAATTGAAGTTTGTTTATACTGTGCGACAGCCTCCAGTTTCGTATATAGGGGGAGCGGCGCGCTCCATTATCGCCATTATCAATATTAAATCGGGCCGCAAAACGGATATAAAACACGTTCCCAATCTGCATAGATATATACACTCATTCATATATAGATAGATGTATCGATTGCATCGATCCATGGTCTCTTTCCAACCCACCGATCCGTCCCAATTTCCGTCTCCTTCCAACCGCCGCCACCCCACAGACTCTATGTTTGTGTATGGCGCAGCGATTCCGAATGAGCCATTGGTTTTTATTGGCCCATTCCGGGTGCCCATCGGTGTCACATCTCACCCCCTTCCACCCTCACATCCTGCATTTAAAAAAAAACACTACTTTTTTATATGTATATAAATATATATAAACTATAATTTATATAAAATATGAGAATCGTTGTTGTTAAATCCACTGAATTATTCAGGGTGAATTAATGGTAGGAAAGAGTGAGCAAACACGTCGTAAATCTTCGAATCCCGATGGCGGATTAATTAATCCGCGAGCGGATTTATCGACGCCCATAAACTAATCCGGATTGGGCACGGCCCAATCCCGTTTGCGTTTCGCAATTTAATTAAATATTCGTCTGGATCCCAGGAATTTCCAGATGGTTACATTCTAAATCAGTACATTCTTTATTCATCAGATTGTTAATAATATACATTTCAATACCTAAATTGTTGATAGAACTTTAAGAAATTTATATCATAATATTTGATAGAAAGGTGACGAGTTTGAATCTCTTCAAAATAAATCTATGCAATAGTGAATATATAAAAGGTACCAGAAATCTGTTTTCTTGATATTACAATTTTGAAAATTATATTGTCAAAAATTAACAAAATTGTAATGTCAACAAAATCCTTAAAATTAAGATTTTTACAAGCTTAAATTGTTTTAAATATTATAGTTGTCAATAATATAAATTTCAATATTTTAATGTTGGTAAAACATGAATAAAATTAAAGAGTGTTAACTTTTCTATATTTTTCGTTTTCATTTTGAGAATTTAATTATCACTTTATAGTAATAATGATTGTAATTAGATGAAAAATGTATTATTTATTTTCATAATTATATAAAAATCTAGAGAAAAAAATCAGAATAAGCATAATAGTTTATGAAAGAATATCGAGTGTTAAAAAATATCGTAATAAAATCAATTTATTCTTTACTGTATGCTTTTGAACAAATAACAAATATATATACGAAGTTGAAAATTGATGTTAACTGATGATTAAGAAAGTTTGGATTATATTCAGAAAGTAGTGGATAAATCAAAGAAAATTCAAAACCAGACAACTTTATTAATCATCAACAAATATTTTCAAATTTATGTGTATTTGCAAACATTTTAAACAACAAATAATAAAATAATATAAAAAAATAGTTAAAATAGGTTTATTTACTTTACGAATGTAATATTTATCGATGAATTAAATTATATTATGTCATATACAAATTATTAAATTTGATAAATTTAGTATTTTTTTAATTATTGAATTTTGTATGAAATTTTAATTTATAAACGAAATAATTACATTACGTACTTGTATAAGAAATGTGTATATTCATTATTATGTAAATATTTTCATTGAGAAAACTTTGCTACAACATTGAATTAAAAATTGGTAAAAATTTTATTGTACCAACATGACATTTAATTAATTATTATGAAAAATTATCAATATTATTCTTACATATACATGATCAGGTCAAATTTAAATAAATTAAATAAAATTACATAATTATGAATGGTTTTCTATATGCAACTTGCAAATAATTTCTTAACTTCCATGAAACATAAATGTTTTATATGAATATTAGAATACAAGTGTAAATTAGTATGATTTATATATATTATATAATAAGTTACGAAACATTACAAATTTTACAATTTATTTATTATTATTAATTAAACAAATTAAAATAACAAATTACTTCTTAACATTTATGTCTGTTATAATAAATAGTGTATAAGGAATTAAGATAATATAAAGTATTTTTTGATAATATTCTTGGGTTTATATGAATTTAGTTAAGCTCATTTTAAAATTTAGAAAAAAATGTCGATTGGAAATATTAAAATTCGTCGAGTAAAAGATTTTTCTCTCTATCATTTTATATTTTTTTATTTTCAAGGACGAAGCGAGGTGGATCCCGTGGAAAAGGTATATTATAATAATCCTTTGCGAAATTCGGTGTAAATATGCAAATCCTTAAAGTGGTTGAGGGAGTTGTGAATATAGGAGATGTATATATGTGTTAGGACATTTCCATAGAGCGTTGGGGGCCCGTCTCACGTTTTGAAGGGCTTATATAAAGCTGTAAATTTATTAGTCGGAAAATCCGTGCAGGCCGCGACGAAGGAATAAGAGGAGGAGGACGGGCTTAAGCGTAAAGGGATTAACACCCAGTTCGGATCCGTCGCATATTAATCGTGATTAATTAAGAGGAGAGTAGATAGAGAGAGAGAGAAAGTTGTCCTCCTCCTTCACCACCCGCGAGATTAGTTCGCGCAGCGAGGTAAAGCTGAACAAATATTAGTACTATAGAGAAGTCGTCGCATGAGTTGAGTTGCTTACGTGCAAGGAATAGGCGGGATGGGACAAGATGGAGAGAGCAATTCCAGTATGCCATTAACCCAACTCTCCGGTCTCGCATAGCTGAACAGAAACCGTTTTCTGGAAAGGCAAAACCATCCCAAAACCTCCCTGCCCCACCCCCCTCAAGTTGGCAGAGGGATGGCGCATCCCCCTTTTAAAACCAGGACAGTACTATCTCGCGTTTTTCTTTTTCGTCGGAGCAGCGGCAGCCGCCTCCGCCGCCCCTGGCACATATCGGAGGAGTTTCAGCTCCAGTGCCCCCGACCGGCAATCCCCCTTTTTGGTCCTTATCCAGGGAATTGCAGTCCCAGCGAAAGGATTTAGAGCGCCCCCCGCCGTGTATCCCACACGTCGCTCTCGTACACTTCATTTAACGCAGATAACGCTGCCGCCGCCGCCGCTCCAGCCTCCTCCACCCACCCTCAACCCTTGCGAAAAGGGCTCAACGAATCCATACACCGAGCGCCTGATCCCATCCTAGCAAAACCCCCATCCCAACATCCACCCTCTGAAAACCCAAACAACAAAAAGCAATTGTCGCGAACGATCATTTCACACACTGCGTAATAATGAACATCGCACGATAAAACAAGGGAACTTCGAGTGCTTATTATTCTTACACGATTAATTCGAACAAGCAACTAAACTTCCACTAAAAAAAATATAGAAACACAACTATATAACAATTAACAATTAATTTATATGTTCATTAAAGCAATATACTCAAGGATCTCAAGAATTTTGTCGCGTGTCCCAAAATGAACAGATATTTTATTTTTTTTTATAAAACATTATTTATTTGATAATTGGTAACATTTTTGCTTTATTAGAAAGTAGATACAAGGAGGTTATGTTCGATAGTGTACTTTTCCATAACTTAACCTCAATGTTTTTAATGACAGCAAAATGGAGGCAAATTTCTAATGTCAGTTCTTTTTGGTTTACTAACAATGATGCCAAATTCAAATCCGACATTTTACTGAAAAAAAACTAAACTTTATATATTCTTAAATAAAATAAACTTAATATAACACATTAAGTAAAGTATATAAGAAATCGTGTTATATCTATTGACCAAATTTGGAAGAAATAATTAAATTTATGTGTAAAAAAACGATGATTATATGAAAACATTTTATTGTAAGTTGATGTATGCTTTGATATTGGAAATAGTGTAGGTATTGAAAATAAAGGTTTGAATGGCTGTAAAAATCTCAATTTTCTTAACATCTTTTGGAAAAACAGGAGGGTTAAAGTGAAGAAGCTTTACTTCTTTTCGGCCATTCGAGTGGCAATAAAACAACCGTAAAAGGATAATATATAACAAATAAAAAAAAGTAGACCGATTAGGGTTTAGTGGCTGTAAATTTCAGATTGCGACATAATAATGCCTACTGAAAATGATCGTCGTTTTATTAATTTCGAGTGGTCCATAAAAGTGTCCATGATGAACGTCTAATATAAAATCAAGAGAAGAACATCAAAAGATAATTTTAACGACCCTTAAGTTGGCAGTAAAACAAGCTAACATACAAGAAAAAAAGAGAAGAGCAGAAGCAGGAAGAGGTCTAAGGAGCGAACGTGATTTACTACTTGAAATATATATATACATGGGGAAACGCGTGCGGTCGCAATAAACGGTCAAAGCAAAGCATCCCCGTGACGAGGAGACTTTTACAGATCGTAAAAACGGTCGTAACCATTAATAAGTATCAGTCGTAAAATTGATTGTCGTCGACACATCCTTGCGTCGACTTGTTTATGTTTACTCTTTTCTGTTTGCGTTCGTGTGATCTGTTTGTGTGTATTTGCTCATACGGAAGGGCGCGATTTTACGAGCACCGAGCCTCCAAATTTTATTGCTACCAATGTGTTTGCGTACATGTGGGTGGTGGTGGTGGTTGTAGTTAGTTGCTGGAAGGGGGGGCGGCAGAGTTATGATTTGCAAATTGAATTTTCCATTGCCGAAAATTGCATCCAACTATCCGGAAAGGCAATTAAAACGTATTCGAAACTGTATCTCATCGCGCTGCGATAAATTTGCGTGAGGATGGGAGGCGGCGACCGACCAACCAACCACCCCTTTTCCCGTGCCCTGTAAATTAAAATTCAAATTGGGTTCGGTCCACCCTCCGGCTCAGTAATCCCCGGGTCCAATCTTCGGCGATGTACGATTATACTCAAATGCGTTCCATCCCGTTCGCTCCCTCACGATTCCCGTTGTCTCTCTCTCTCGCTCTGTCTCTCTACCCTTTCGCGGCGCAAAGCCGCCCCCGGACCGGATATGTGGTTATGTGCGGACATTCCCGTCCGTCACCCTTTATCGTCCGCCACCCCCTTTTCACATTCGGCCGCCCACCGAAAACAAATACAAAATCCAAGATACACCCACCCCTCCTTTCGACTCACACCAGAAACCCTTCTCCAGAATTCCTTCCAACAATGTCCAAACAAAAGCAAAAAAACAACAGTATATATATTGTTGTATCTATGTATACGTAATTAAATTGCCCACGAAATTGCTTTTCACAAAATAATTTTCCTCTTCCCTTTAATTGCCTTCTATTTTTACCAATACATTCCACTTGACAACTTAATACTACAACTCAATAGATTCTTCTACACTATTCCTCAGTGGCGTTGCATACAGGCCTACGATTTAACGAGTTTAATAGTATGGAAAGAACAATTGCTTATTTTAAGATACAAAGTTCAATTCCAAATTCAAATTAACATTGATTGGGCCCACAAATTTAAGTTGAGGGTCCATTAGCTTTGCTTACACATGGGCGCACTAGTTAACTGAATTCAAATATCAAGTTGTTTACTTATAAACACTTGAAAACTAGAAACAAAACGTTTTCTGAAGCCACAAACTCTAATTAATTTTATGCAGAGCCCAAAATCAAATTTTGTCTGAGTTTTGAAAATTAACAAAATAATGGGGCCCACAAATTCAATCATATAAGACTTTTCGTAACATGGGGACCGCATATTTAAATTAAACAGACTCCTCCAAATAAAAAATTGTATGGGACCCTTTGCACACAGGAGTTGTATTTTTATTATTGACACTTGAAAACTAATACAAATACGTTGACTGAAGTGACAAATTCAAAATTTATCGGAAACCCAGATTCACATTTGCCTGACTCATCCAAATTAACATTTGCATGACACTTACCAAACTATTGATTGGGCCCACAGATTAAAATTTGTCCTAAGTTTGCCAAATAAAAAATTACATGGGGCACACAAATTCAATCATACAAACTTTTCGTGTTGCATATGTATTTTAGTATATTTATTATGAAACAACTATCTATTAATAATAATATTTTATGTTGAAAACTGATGACTGATTGAACTGATTGAAAGTAAATTACAAATGTTGTTATTGCTTCCATTAAACACTTCTAATAGTTACACAAATTATATCATTTTGTATTATATTACATAATACATGTAAACTAAGGTATAGACTACTTATTACTCTACATCCAGTGACATCTAGTATGAGATGATGTAACAGACTTCATAGTAATCAATAAATATCCAATGAGAAGCTAAGAAATCCAGTGAAAAAACAAAATAAATTGATTGATCTTTACGAAAATCGTATTCAAATTTATGCTAATATCTTAACGTATTCATAAAATTAATGGCGGATAATTATAATTTAGTAAAAAAATAAAATAAATTCGAACGTAAGTCGGATTTATGGAGGGGTGTGCGCTTATGGGAAAGCAATTTGGAATAAATCACGATGTAGAAGTAGCAGCAGAAAAGCAATAATAACAACACGAATCCAATGAATCAGACGGGATTTTTTTGTTTGTGTGTGGACCCGCAGCAAATGCGAGGAGAGATCCGAAACTGTTTAGCAATAAATAAGTTGTAAAAAAAAATACTCAAGAAATAAAGGTTTTGAATAAAATATCAATGGAGCGGAATGAATGCATTGGCCCTCTTCATCACAATCTGAATAAAGATATGTCCAGAGAGTTTAAAAAATCGTGTGCGTATGTGTGTGAGAAAGAGAGGAACGAAGATGAGATGGAAAACAGAGAGAAATGTTAGAACCGGTCGAAAGAATTTACGAGCGTGTCCGCCATGACAGCCCTTTTTTCTCTTCGCCCCGATATCTCTTAATCTCCTCTCTCTCCCTATTGTGCTCGGACCCTCGGAACGACGTCCATTCGTCATTTGTAGGGGTCGAACTTTCTTTCATCAATTTCCAAAACCCTCCCTGAAAGCAACGAAAGAACATACAAAAAAAAGAAAGAAAGAAAAACCGATCCGAAGATCTCGTCAATCATTTCCATCAAAAAAAAATTCCCACCGTCCTTCCATCAAGACGCAACACACCTTTCCAGACAACAAGAAAAGACATAATAAATATATAAAGAGAATAGACTTCGGGAAATTCTTGCAGTTCATTTGATCCTCCTCTTTCTTCTCATTTCAAGATTTCTCGTTTCTTCCATTTCGCGCTGTGTGTATGTGTTTGGAGTTATTAAAATTTCGAGTGGAATCTAACTCACACGTATAAATGTCGCCGGGAAATGGGGTCGTTTCCTTTTTGGCGAAAATAATTTCCACGACTTGTGCAAACTACGCAAACGGGAAACGAAAACAGGACGATAAACTACACTGATATAAACAGTTTTCAGTTCATTCCCGTGTTTGTTTTTCCATTGTATTTCCTCTCTTTATTTTTTCTTCCTTTACTCATTTTTCTTCTTTTTTTGTTAGTTTTCATCGCATGTTAGATTGCTGCGTTCGTTGACTCTTTTTTTTTTCGTTTTCTCTTGTTCGTTTCACGTTTCATTTTCATATATGTATATCGGACTCACTCAAAAAACGGTTAAGTCTTTATCTCGCGGACCGTAAAAGGGGGATTTATACCCTTAATGTATATACAGAATGCGTCATTTGGGGAAGAAGTTCTGTCGAGGGGATGAGCCATTTTCTTTATCCTTTCCAAACTTTTAATATTTATTATTGCAGTTTTTCTTCCCTTTTTTATTGCATCTATAGAAAAATAAAAAACTTAGTTAAAGCACACGTAGACTTTTCACAAACTTAATTTAAGCTGTTTATTTCGAAACAATAATTACTTTTTGTTAGTTTGTTAGTTATATAAATAAATTAGCATTATTTATAATATTTTTCCCTAATTGGCGTTCATTAATAAAAAAAAAACAAATCTCTTTTGTAATTTTTCATTACAATGAAATTTTCTATAAAATTAATAAAAAAGTATATTTATATATTCATTGTTTAACATTATTTATATTAATTAGTTTACTTACTAATTGTTCAAATAATTTAACCTATTGCTTTTGTCTTTGTTCATTTTATATTAAACTTTATCATAACAATTAATCAATAAAAAGTACTTATTTATCATTTGAGATGCAATAAACTACTTTGATTAACGTCTGATTTTATTACACATAAATGTGTTTTCTATTCAAATTTGTGTTTGTATTAACACAAATTAATTATTTTCATATAATAAATAATTAGTTTTTGTAATATGATGAAATCATACATATTTATAATCCCATTTTTTGTTTTTTAAATATTTCCATGAACTATTATTATATATAAACTAGAATTTATTTATTCTCATGTTTAAATATTACAAATCATTTGTTTTTTCTTTGTTTTAAACGTAATATATAAATGTATTCGATATTGAAGATTTATGGTGAGTCCTATTAAAATATGTAAATGTTATTCTGCATTCGTTGAAAAAAAAAATGTAGAGAAAGAGAAGAAATATAAAGAATATTGTGAATTCAACGTTGACATTATCCTTTTTATCGCGCCGACGAATCTACGCGGATTTCGTAAATATTCGGTGTTCCGTGGATTTATTTATTCCGGTAAAAGATCAAGTGACTCGTTTTAAATATTAAAATTATATATTTGACCGATTTGAATGTCTTCATATATCTACGAGCTTTTACCTTGAATTTCAAGTGCATTCACTAACAGAACACAACACAAAATACACTAAATGTAATAAATTATACAGAAAAGACAAAAATAAATAATAGTTAAGCTTTTTATTGCTTAATTATTGAAAGTTACATCAAATTATAATTAGGTTGTTAAGTGTTAATAAACATTATTGTTAGTGTAATTTTATTTTAAACAAGAATAGTTTTGAAAATCAAAAACCGAAATAAGACAATTTTGTTGGTATCGCGTTATATGACTTGATACTTGACAAGTAGTGGGTACTGTTTCCGATATTTTTTTCAATTTTCCGGGAAATCCATAGAAGTAAATAATAATTAAGATTTTTTATTGCTTAATTATTTAAAGTTAAAGCAAATGATAATATGGTTCTTAAGTGTTAATAAACATTATTGTTAGTGTAATTTTATTTTAAACAAGAATAATTTCAAAATCAAAAACCGAAATAAGACAATTTTGTTGGCATCGCGTTATAACACTTGATACTTGACAAGTAGTGGGTACTGTTTCCGATATTTTTTTCAATTTCCCGAGAAATCCATGGAAGTAAATGATAATTAAGATTTTTTTATTTATTTAATTATTGAAAGTTAAGGCAAACTATAATTTCTAGATCATAAATTGAATTACGACCATTTTGTTGGTACCGCGTTATGAGACTTGATACTTGACAAGTAGTGAGTACTGTTCCCGATTATTTGTTCAATTTCCCGGGATTTTGCTCACTGGAAATTCCTGAAAGTTAATAATTATTAAGATATTCTTTTACTTAATTATTGAAAGTAAGGCAAAATAAAATTTGTGTGTTTGTTAGTGTACTATTACTATTTTGTAAACAAGAATTATTTCTAGATGAATAACTCAATTGAGACGATTTTATTGGTACCACGTTATGAAACTTGATACTTGACAAGTAGATTTTTATTTCCCGGGAAATGTCGGGAATTACTCACTGTTAACAATTTAGTATCAATTACTTGCCAAGTACTCCGTAAAGCATAAAAGCTATCCTGATATTATTAACTAAGCAAGTACTTTAATAGGCTGTATTAGTTTTAGTACAACTTTAAAAAGCATTTACACTCAATCATGTTGTAGCTCTTAAAAATGTCTTCACGTCTCAAGTGAGTGGCGCCCAAAAGGTAACCTTCACTGCCTGCATACATCATTTCCTTGTGACTGTACGTTCGTTGTTATCCGTTTTTCTTTTTGGCCAAACCAAAAAGGCGGATGAAACGCCGCGAATAAAACGTTTCGTTACATAATTGTACCGCAAAATTGAGGTGCGGACCACACGAGAACGGCAACCGCTTCAGTTTATGGTCGCTTAAGTAATTTAAATATTTACTTAATAAAACGTTCAGGTATAAATTACGTGGTGCAATTAAAAAAACGTTTAGGTCCGTACATATATACGAAAATTGTATTATCACAAATTATGTTTATGGGACGATAAAACCGTTTGAAGTGGTAATTTAGGCTGCGATAAAATTTCTCACACGACTCTCAGACCGACGTTTCCCTTCTTCTTCCTCTTCCCCTTACCAATCTTGATCCTCCGCGTCCGTCTCACCCCAAAAAACATTAAAGGTTGAATATACATTTATTAGTATTAAAGAAAATCAAAACATATACATTCATCATGTTTTCTTTTTAAAAAATTTCCAAAACATATTTTTCAAAAAATCGTTTTTATATTGAAGTTGTAAGAAAATTAGTTGTTATATTTATATATACCCTATAAGCCAAGATGATCCAATAAAATTTTTATAATACAAATTCTTTTTTTTTCAGACTTTTTTTTAGTAATAATTGAATTATGTTTCAGAAGATGTGAGAAAGGTTAATTCCATCCAAACTTTACTTTTGTATTTCCAATTTTTTAAACAACCATGAAGAGTTGATGATTATGGTTTTCCTCCATAGTAAAAGGTAAATTTTCGTTATTTTCATTAGTACTAATATATTGATATAGTTCATCATTTTATGGTTTTCTATTGCTGGTTAGGACCACTTGAAAATCTGTTTTAGTGGTGTAAATGCAACGGCCATTGGGGTAACCGCAACAACTGGCTTCTCTGGATTCTCAACCCCTAAGGAGATACGAGCAGCAACAAAAAAAAAACAGGGGGATGAGGGAATGGAGTGTTGCATGCGTCTAATAAAAATACATTTTTCCCGGGCGATGTTGCATTAGTGATGCCCTGAAATATCGCAGGTGTAGGATGCCTCCCCCGAGGACCGGTCGTAAAGAGGATTTATCTGCGTCAGTGTCCGAAGGCGCCGTTACGGAAACGGAAACACAATAACTTCCGGTCGGCGATGCGGCGGAAGGAGGCGGCAGCGGTGGATGGAGTTGGGAGGCGGCGGCGAAATAAGAAGGAAGCGCGTCGCGGTCTTAAAGCATCCGCGGGCGCCACCCGCGGCCCTCGCGATTGGCCGAAACTGCCGGTTGCCATAGAAACGAGGAGGAACGCGCCACCGCATCGGGCTGATTCATCGCCACCTTGAGATGCCTTAATGTTGCCTTTATTCAAATTAATCACCCGGTATATTTCCACGGATTCATATGCCATCCGAGCGGTTCCGCCCCCTCACGGAACGAACTGCAATAAAACCCGAAAGAAGCGCTGAATAAATAAATTTATAGAAGTTGGGGGAGTATAAGAAGAAGGAAATACAGGAGGGATGGAATATGGATGCTTGTATAAGGAATACGGATATCCTCTGGTTGCTTTAAGAGGAAACAAACATCGATTTAGACCAGTCTTTCTAAACAACAATACGAAATTATACTGAAGACAAAAATTATACCAATAGACTATAAGTAAACCAGACATTATGAAACATACACCTATTTAGGTAAGCGTACATGAACTTTCAAAATTCAACACTGTGACAGGTACAGGTATTTTTTAGAACATGAGGATAATTAAAGGAATGAAGAAGAAGAAGACAAACAAATCAAGAATACAAAATTATACTGAAGACATAAAAATAAACCACTTACAGTCTGTAAGTATATCAGACATTAGGAAATCGTATAGCTTTTTAAGTAAAGCAAAGTGTACAAGTACCTTCAAAATACAGCACTGTAACAGGTATATAATATACAAATTTATAGAACATGAAGATCAATAATGAACACATTTGTAGAAGATGAAGGAGGGAAGAGAAAAGACAGCAAAATGGATATACTCTACATACATTAAGACATATCAAACATTGAGTTGAATCCATTAACTTTTCTAAACAGCAACAGCAATATAAACAGTTTGGAATTCAATTGAAGACATTTAGACATCATTTTAGGTAAGAAAATATATACATATTTAACTAAACACATCATGAAACCCAATTTATATATTTTCAGGTAGTATTTAACTCTTAATATAAGAACCTTCAAAAATCTGGATAATCTGAAGTCAAAAATTATATAAAATAATTTAATCATTAAGTCTATATGGAAACCAATCTTTTTATGTAATGCAAGTTACAAAAGAACCTTAAAAAATCAACAAATTTGAAGAAAATTAGGATGATCTTCAGGATTCATTAAAAAGGAAACATTGACTTCAAATAACTTCCATTTCTAAAACTAAATAGTTTACGAGCTAATCCAAATCCTGATTTTAATAGTTTATTTTTATTAATGTCAGGATTTGCACATCAATAGAGTTAAAATAATAAACAATTTCAATCCTATAACATTTCTACACAAAAGCTATTTTGAGTCGACTGAAATCGAGTATACATCAAATAATTCAATCAATACTATAAGTAAATTAAGCATTTGTACATCTTAATAGCTTTATACGAAAGACAACTTATATAAAGACTGATTATTCCAATTAAGATGATAAATAGAAGTTAAATATTATAAGATCTAAGCAACTCTATGTGAAAGTAAACATCTACAGAAATTATCGAAATCTAACCTGGAGAAGCACTTATTACAGATATTTGTAATTCATTCATTTATCCGAATGAATATATAAGCACTTCTGAGATCTTTGGGTTGCTTCGAAAGAGAGCAAATATAAATTTCAAACCATTTTCATTCATAAACAATAACATATCATTAGAAACTTCTGCAAAATATACTGAAGCTAAGTAAATCCTATACAACAAATGATCCATTTATTTTTTTTGTAATAAAACTTAAAATTATCAAGTTTGAATACTAACTTTATACTAAATGTATTTATACTAAAAAAATAACAAAGTAAATAAAATCTTTATCTATGCGTCACGTCTTAGAAATGAGTATTCATACGGAGTTGTCACTTGTATGGTTTTAACATATTCAATTTAGTGGCGCCTAATCCCAGTCACGTAGGGTTTTCTCCCTTTGTATATTTTGTCGCTTACATTACTCAACTCGCAGTTGTTCAAATATATAGTAAATATTGGATTTAACAACATAAAATATTCTAAAACAAATGCAGTAACTTCAAAAAAATCAAAGCAATTTTACAGCTTAATAAAAGCTGAAAAATACATATAGGATAGATAATTATACAAAGAAACATATTAAATGTATTCACGAGATAATCATATTTTCTTATATATAAAAAAATAAACTTGAGTTATTTGAAAAAATGCAATAATTCATAAAATTAATACTAGCTTTAATTTACTGAATATAAGTTTATAATTTGGATTAAAAATGGATATTTTATAAATTAATATTGTATGTATATAAAAAGTATGTGTTGATTGGAAAAAAATTGGTCGTTAAAAAATTAATAAAAAATAATAACCAGTTGTAAATAAATTACATAAAGTGCTATAAAACTTACATTAATATATAATTAGTCTACACAATCTAGTTTTTTACATAATATGATTTTTTTTACAGAAAATCATAAATGTTATAATCCAACAAAATACATTTAGAGATATAAAATCAAATTTCTAAAACTTCTCTACTTTTACTTCATCTCTTACTACACTTTTTTTAACTTCTGTTTTCAGAATCACCGCCTCCGGCCGGATAAATATTCATCGGGCTTTAATGCTTTGAAACCTAGGGGGCACCATTAGAAGTCGGCCATGAAGAATGCGCTCCAAATTAAGCCAATAGATGCACACACAGACAAACGTACAAATATACATGCTTATATAGACGCAAACACATACACGTACACAGGGACAGACGTTCACAGGGACCCCAGATTAAAGTGTAATTAAGATAAAGCCCGGATCATCCAGCCATTAAAACGAACCGAACGTCCCCAAATAAGGTAATAAGTGATCTGCTGCCGATATCAGCGCTAAATGCCCTCGAACTTAATTAAACTCCATCATATTTACTGCATCACCGAATCAAATTAACATTTAAAGTTTATAATTGCATGCAACGAGTACGAGCTAATGGCAATGGTTGCACTTAAAACAAATATTTAAAAAATAAAACTTATTGCAAGAGTAAAGAATTTAACTCCTCACCGTAACGCCATTAGTCTACTTATTTAACCGTTTCATACAAATTATATAATTCATTTACTAAAGCTTAAAGTTTTATTTAATTGTTATACACCTAAATTAATTAATAATGTGCATACAATTTATTTTAAGTGTATTTAATGTAAGTAATTTCCATAACTATAATTACTACACTTTTTAAACGATTTTATAAATTTAGTAAGAAAATTAAGGTGAACTTAATTAACAACTTACAGTAAATTTTACGTATAATTAATGTAATCAATTCACACATAACCACATCTTACTCATGTCAATATATAGAATAAATGCTATAAAATTAAATCAAGTTCTATAATTATTTAAAGCTGATATTTTTCATCTCATAAAAATACGTTCAATTCATAGTAAAGAAAAATCAAGTGGCTGATGGCCATTTCACAGTTGATCCCTAATTATGTCTAAAGTTACATTTAGTGTGGATGTTACGTAAGTTGGTTTTATGTATAGTATTTGTAAATAGAAAATTGAGTAATAAGATTTCAAAGCTTAAAACGATTATAATATTTATAAACTACTTATCACGAACATTTTTTCTTAGTTAAATTAAAAAACATATTTACAGGCAATATTATAAACGTTAATTGTGAAAACTACAGAAACAATGTTTTTACAATAATAAAAATAATGTTTATTGCATCAGTCATATAAAAAAAAAAACTTATACAGAAATAAAAAGATCAAATTAAATATATATAATTTCAAAAAAGTAAACTGATACAAAGGGCCATAGGTCTTTCTGTCCTGTTATTACATTAAATGGTTTTTGTATGTTGTTTTTTCATTGACAAACTATTATAAAGAGTGTCCCAAAATTAACACAAGATTTGAATTAAATAGAAAACACAGTTTATGATTCAAAAATCACAATCTGAAGACTAAAAACTGTGTTTTCTATTTTATTCAAATCTTTCATTAATTTTGGGACACCCTTTATAACAGTTAAAAGTCATAGAGTAATTTGTTATCTTTACAATTTCAATGTATACAAAAAATATGTTTTTCTGTTATTATAATTATCAATAACAGAAATATTAATCTTTATTCCAACAGTCAAAATCAAAATTAAACATTTTCATTCACATTAATACTAATAATAATAAAACAAAAAGATTAACTGCTCTAAGATAATATTCTAATATTTCATTTTATAAATTACAGAAACAGAAATTTAATTACTTTGGAAAGTAATTATGTTTCTTATAATAAACAAAATTATTGTTTAAAGTTTGTTAAGATTTGTCTTTTACGTTTATATATAAACTAACTGCAATTAATTCAATAAACTAGTTCATTTACAAACAAATTTACATTTCTAAACAATATTTTTTTGAAATCAAAATGAAAATATCGATTTTTTTTATTATATTCTTGGGTTATGTCAGGTTTTTTTGATATTTTTGTATACAAACTATAGAAGTATTTTATTCACACCAAACTTTACATAGAAATGATTTTAATTTTCAGTTTACATAAGATGAATTATATCATTCAACATAAATAAAATTTGGTAAAAATAAACAAAAAAACAGTGCAATCTGTTGGTGAAAAGCCTAAACGAATATTCCCCTAAATTTCACCCTTATAATACGGAGGGCAAAAAAAAATCGGGTATGTCCGAATCATCATGAACCGACATTTTGTTAAATGATAGTAAACCAAAGTATAGAAAAACTTGTAAATTTAGACTTAAATAAGATATTCAAAGGATATAGTTAATACAAAAAGTGTAAATTAGTAAGTAGATTATATAAGATTTTCATAAATTAGTTGAATGATGAATTTAAATGAATGAGATTTATGTTAGAATTGTGGTGTGGTTGCTTATATGAAAATGATTCAATATTTCCAAATAATAAAGTAAACTTTAGATTTAATTATAATTAAATATAAAATAAGACTGAAATACCTATGGTCAATAGCTTTTTGTAACAATTTTTGTATTTTATTTGATTATATAAATATTTTGTATTAAAAATTAGATTCTTATATAAAACATATATTTAAATAATCAACATTTGCATTCAAGGTATAGAAGAGATATTTCCTTATTTTCGGAAATGCAACACGTATCGTAAAGTAAAATTTGATGGTAGTGTTTATAGCTCTGAAGACGTTTTATGTGTCAAGTGAAATATGCAATGTAACATCCATTTGAAGGTAATTCCAACCACATAAAAATATTTATTGGTGCTTTAGCAGATCCATCAGTTTACGATATTATATACAAAACATATGTAAAATATACTACAGTTTTTAATAGTAATATAAGATTATGTAAAAATTACTTATTAATATTACAATTCTTTATATATTTCAAAAATTGTTGTCTTTAACATTATATTTAACTATTGGTACTATCTCAGTTCATTATATAATAGACTCAAATCTGTTTTAACATAGTATACTGTATAGTATATCAAATTAGTATACATAGATTGGTTCATAAGGAATCCGTGTTAAAAAAATCGTGTAAAAATATACAAAGTGTATATGAAAAATCAGAAGATTCATTCTTGATTTGTTCATTTTTTACAATTATATTTAATAATTAGTACTATCTCAGTTTATTATCTAATACACTCAATACTGTTATTACACGGTATATCGGTTTGTGAATAAACCGCATTAAAAACACGTGTAAAAATATATAAAAAGTGAATATGAAAAATCAGAAAATTAGTTCTTGATTTGTTCTTTTTTGCTATTATATTTAATTAGTGGTATCATCTCAGTTTATTATCTAATACACTCAAATTTGCTTTTATATGGTAGCTTGGTTTATGATTAATCCGTGTTAAGTAAATACGGTAAAAATATATAAAATGTATATGAAAAAATCAGAAGATTAATTCTTGATTTGTTCTTTTTTACTATTATATTTAATTATTAGTACTATCACAGTTTATAATATAATAGACACAAATCTGTTTTTACACGGTAGATTGGTTCATAAGGAATCCGTGTTAAAAAAATCGTGTAAAAATATACAAAGTGTATATGAAAAATCAAAAAACTAATTCTTGATTTGTTCGTTTTTACAATTATATTTAATAATTAGTACTACCTCAGTTTATTATCTAATACACTCAATACTGTTATTACATGGTATATTGGTTCATGAATAAACCGTGTTAAAAACACGTGTAAAAATATATAAAGTGAATATGAAAAATCAGTTCTTGATTTGTTCTTTTTTGCTATTATATTTAATTAGTACTATCTTAGTTTATTACATAATAGACTCAAATATGCTTATAGTACATCCGCAGATTCAAATTCTTGATTTGTTAAAAATCGTGTAAAAATAAATAAAATGTATATGAAAAATCAAAAGATTAATTCTTGATTTGTTCTCTTTTACTATTATATTTAATTAGTACTATCTTAGTTTATTACATAATAGACTCAAATCTGCTTATTCAAATTCTTGAATTGTTAAAAATCGTGTTGTTCTCAAATCGTTTAAATATAATGCAAAAACAAGTCTAATTTATTGTATACAATTATTTTTCTTAGGCTTTCATCATTTTTACTATATTAAAAAAGGCAATTAGAAATATACAAAGTTCAATTTTCAAAAAGCATCTGATGTTTTCAATGAAAGATAATTTTATAAATTATGTAATACAATCAAATATTATGAGAATCTATTGCGCAATTCAAAAAAGCTTTGCATTTATGTCTTATGTGATATTTAGTATGGTTGTTACTGTAATGATATCAAATATCTTGACTCTAGTTATATATTGTATTTAGAAATAGAAATTAATCAATTTATGATTTCTAATGGAAGTTTTATATTTCTTTGTATATTTTATAAATTTAGAAATTGTAATATTTCAGTTCCATTCGTTTTCAACGCATCAAATTGCAAAAAGTATTTGACTTTCTCAAATATTATAAGCAAATATTGCACAATTTAAAACAGTTATTTGTTGTTTGTTTTAGATGATCGTTGAAGAAATACAGTTTCCAAAATGACTGTAGATGCCGACGAGACAAGAGGCGGACAATTAAAGGTTTCTTTATTGCCTTTGTCTTGTTGGTGTTATTCGAGATGTATAATCTACAAACTGGATCGAAACAACTAAAAGATGTACACGAAACAGTTTTCTATTTAAACATTCGAATGGATATACCGAAGCGTTGATAAATCCGAGTAGACGGCAGATGATGAGGGAAAATCGAGCATTACGAAATAAATTAGCTCTTAATGAGCCAAAAAGTAGTTTAAGACAAAAAAATGTTAAATATTTCTTATGTTTTTTTATATACGTATACTAATTATTGTTCAATTTATTTGAGAAAAACAAATTGTATACTTTGTAATGTAAATATATCAAAACCTGCTGTTTCATTCAGTCCGGATTTATTATAGTTCGGTTTGAAAATGTCAATATTAGGTAATAAAACAAACGTTATACTTATTAATGTAGAAACTGCAATACCTCGCATTGTGCGGCTTCAATCAGTCCGGATTTGAAAATCAGTCCGCTTTGTACATTTCAAAACTAATTATTGTTTAATTAAAAAAAAGAAGATATATTTAGTAATATAAACACACTATTACCTCGAATAGTGCGGCTTCAATCAGTCCGGATTTGAAAATTTCAGAACTAATTAAATTTTAATTGAATAAGATTAAATTATTTGTTCTTTACTTTATACAATCAACTCTTTTTGTGCTGTTTATTTTTGGTATGTACTTAATTCCTCTATTAGTCTGGTTTCAAACAATCCGGAATATTGGAGAAAACCGCACTATGCGAGAAATTATGAAAAGTTTAAGAAAACTTTTACAAATTCTAAATTAATTTTCAATGAGTTACAAAATTATGTTTTTATTTTGTTATTTTGTAGAATAAGTTAAAAACATTTAAATTTGTTTAATTTAATTATAATTTTTGATTTACTTATGAAGTTTTCCCATAAGTTAATCATTATTTCTATTTGTTGTACAATATTGAAAATAACATTGAAACTTTAAATATTTGTATTAAAATCTATAGTAACTGTTTACAAAATAAAATTCCTGTGAAGAACATTTGTAAGTTAATCAAAGTAAAACTTAATTCTTTAAATTTGTTTATATGACAAAGTATATGAAAAAAATTAAGTTTTCTTAATTTGTTAATTTGTACTTTCCATTCAGTTATAATTATAGTAAAAACTATGTAGTTTTATATGAAAATATAATATAATGTAATTAAATGAAAATAGTGTATATTATTTAATAAGCTGAATCAACATTAAATAATTGTATGTTAAAATCGTATTCAAAAACAATTAATTAGAATTGTAATTGATTTTTTTCCATCAAATATGTTTATTATTATGAACCAATTAAAATAAATAATTAAATTGCTGTGTAAATATAAAATTATACATATATGGGATAATTCTGTGATGTAATAATAGTAATATTATCAATGCGTATTGTGTAGTTATTTTAATTGGAAATGTTGCTCGCCTCGTTTTATTGATAACAAAAATAATACTGTTGTTATTATTGTTTTTGCGTTTCGTATCCGAACGAAGCAAAAGTGGGAACAATTTGTAGCTATTAAATTTTTATTGTGTACTTCAATCCATTTAGATTGTGACTCATTCGAAAGCCTCGATATATGGCTTCGTTCGCGCCCACGCATTTCCTTATTCCAAACGATACGAAATGTCTCATGTATATATTTGCTGTTTCAAATATTTCCAATATATCTTCATAAATCCATGTATTTTTGTCTTGCTTTAGTTTACTTTTGTTGTCACATGATCGAGTTTGGTTATTTTTAAGAATTTCTTACCTGTTTGTTGTGTTGGTAAATTCAAGGTTTAATAATCTGTAACAAAAAGAAATATAATATTATTATTGGTGCTTTTTTATAATGACGAATCTTTACTTCAAATAGAATACAATTTTATAAAGTAACTAAATTCTATTAGCAGTAATAATCTTAATAAAAACGTGTCCCAAAAATAACGGACATTTTAAATTTGTCTTCATGATGTATACCTAAAATATTAGGTATAGTGAATACAACGTGAAAAAGATTTAAAAAAAACAATATTTCGGTCATGAATTAACGTAATTCTTTAACAAAAGCATAATATATGTAAATTATTGGACTAGTATCAGTTGATTTCGAAATGTTAGTAAAAATAAAATTGTAAACATTTTCCTACTCAAAGTTTTAAATTTATTACAGAATAACTGGAAGTCACACAATACTGGAAATAGACTCTTTGAAACTTTATAGTTTTATCATATGAGTGTTTATTTATTTAATTGGAATGTTTACTTTTTGAGTTATTAAATGAATTGTGAAGACGTGTATAAATAACGAAAAAAATCGCAATATATGTTTCATTTGTTGTCATTATATAATTATACATTAAAATGTAGTCTATATAACACAATAGTGATGTAATCCTCGAATATATATATAAAAAAATGCAGTTTTATTGTAATTAGACAAAAAATTGTTAAATAGTTTTTTGCTAAATGTAATTAAATTATTTTCAATAATTCAAATTTAGTTTTAAATCATCAATTCACAATTGAGAATTAGAAAATAGGATAATTAATGAACTAAAACAAATAGGTTTAAGTTTTAATTGAATTGAATTTAATGACGGTACGTTGAGAGGAATAAGAAATTACCATGAAACAATTCAACGTCGTTCACCAAATAATAAAAATCATGTAGATGGAATTAAAGTGGAAGAAAGAATAGGAGAGCGGTCATTTCCATAATTGTAATACGAAAATTTGAAATGGAAACATCTCATTAGGAGGCACAAATGGCCTCGTCAGTTCTCCCAATACCGGTCATTAGAGTCAACTCTGATCGCATAAACAAGCAGTTAAGATCGGAATATTCAACGGACATTAATTATGCAATCCAAATACAAAAAACAACAACAAACAAACAAACAAAGATTTTAATACAGTTTATATTTTAAATAAATTTTAATTGGATTTCGTTAAATTTAGCAACAACTTTTCACTTTCTATAAGATTTCGTTGTTAGAGGTTTATGAAGACCAAAAATCATTAATAATATAACATTGAGCAGCATCAAAGATAATAAAATTTAATTGGTATCAACAACAATAGTTTCTTGTTTTTATAATCAAAATTTCTAGGATTCAGAATATTCAACAATCATTAATTATGCAAATTATTCATTTTATAATGATTCAACCTTAATATATTTGGAAAAAAAAACATATTTTCAGCGTTATTTTTCTATTTCCTTTAAAAATTAAAAGTAAGTTTTCATTTTAAATTAATGTAACAAAAAAAACAAACTTTTTAATTTTGTGTTAATAGACTTTTAACACGTTAAGAACTTGTTTTATCATATCATAAAAGATAAGTAAATCAACTAAAATATGATTGTTTCTTAGCATTTTCTTATAATATACAAATAAAATACAATTATTTCAAATGTAAAGTAAATTTAAAATGAAGCAAGATTAATATGTTTAGCTTATATCTATCGGCGCTGTATTAAGTCTTCGTTGACAAAGGTTTATGAGTTGCTAAGAAATTTCTTAAATCTTTCAATTGATAAGTATTAGTAATTGTTATATGAATTGAGAATGACGCAACTTTAATCTGTAAATAAGAAAAAAACATGAATTTTTTAATACATTTTAGTTGTTTATTTAAGTTGAAATTCGCAACAATCAATGACTTTTCCTATTGGCATTGATGCTACTTTGTTAGAGATTTATATTGATTTAAAAAAAATCTAAATGCTTGATCAAATCTTGAAGAAAGCAAGAATTCAGTTCAATTGTTTCAATTATAAAATATTTGTAAAGCAACAACTGTTACGTAAATTGTTCAAGATGTATTTGGGCCAATTGCTGCATTTTTTTATTGTTTTTTTTAATGGAGTTTCATTGTTAGAGGTTTATACTGAATTGTAAAGGAATCTAAAACTAAGAAAATGCTTTCTCAAATCTTGAGGAAAGAATTGAAGAATTGAATATAATTCAATTCAATTCTAAAATATTTCTAAATCGACAATTTTTATATAAATTGAAAATTACGCAACATTAATGTGATTATAATAATAAAAAAGTTTTAAAATTAGTTTTTCTAATAAATTTTAGTTGTTTCTTTCAGTTAAAATTAGCACCAAATACTGCCTTTTTTATACGCGTTGTATTGAGGCTTCGTTGTTAGAGGTTAGTGGCTTTATCACATTATGGATTGTTTCAATTCAAAATTATAGCTAACTCAATAATTGTAACGTGAATTATGATTATAAGACAAAAATATTACTTCTTGTATTGAATGTTAGTTGGTTGTTTAAGTTGAAATTAGTAACAATTGCTGCCTCTTTCTATCGGTGTTGTATTGAGGTTTCGTTATTAGAGGTTTCTACCGATTTGCGATGGAATCTTTTTTTTATATTGAAGGCAGAGACATCTTGTAGGGAAGGTGTGAAGTGGGCGCCGGGCATCCGCGTAAATCAGTGCGGCGATTGACCAGTAGGTGGCAGGGCGCTACTAATGGGCGCGGTTAATTCGAAACAAAATCCTGAAGATGATACAACCAAAAAAAGAAAAAGAAGGAAGAAGACGAAAGGATGAACAACAACAACAACAATGATCGAACGATAAAAGATGAATGGACCCGGCTGTATCAATTGAACCGTAAAACACACACACAACAAGGCATTAAAGCGTGGCGTTTATGCGGCCTTTAAAACTTATTTTAACGATCGCTTTAATCTGGCCTTTATTATGACTATCATCTCGTAAAATGTTCGCGACGATTATTATTATTGCCGCTATGGGCGCGTGCCTAGAGAAGAAACCGTATTTCAGTCGGACGCACTTTTAAAACGCTGTAAAAGTCCGGCTTTAACGACCCCTTTTATTGCGACTACTACCTTCAAACAACTGACTTTACGGGCACCTGTGAAAATCAATTGATCTATTGGAGAAGAGGTGTCGAAGGAAAGAAGAAGAAGAAAAAAAGAGAGAGGGATGAAAGACAATAAAATAATAATAATAGTAAAGCTACAAGCACAATTTTGGAGGCGATGCAGACGGTGTAACAACGCACTTGACGCGGCCGTTCCAACCCTTGCGGTGTAAAACCCAGTTTTAGAGGTCGTTGAAGAGATGGTAGCACGGGTCTTATTGTTACCAATTACTCTCATCGATTCCCAACCACACCCAAAATTACCACCCCATTCCGTTAACTCCTTCCTAGGAGGGTAGCGAAAAGGAGATGAGATGAAGAAGGGATGAAAAACAAAAAAAAAAGAGAAGAAGAACGAGTTTGTGTGTAGCAGCGGCAGCAGCAGCAGCAGCATATTGCGAATTCTAGTAACTACCGGAATGCCCCGCGAAATATCTTTTTAAATTTACAACGGCCATTAGGGCCCCGGATAGCGGCGTTTCTGTCTGTTGCACTCGGGACGGGGCCTGCGGAACGTTGTGCGGATGTCTGGGATGGCATCGGTGGCGGGAAAACGACGTTGTGCGAGTCGCGCCGTCTCGCTCTGTTGCAGCGTCGACGTTTGTGGGACGTACCGCGCGTTGCGTCGCGACCGACGGGGGCCAATGGCGGGGCCGTAATGGCCTCTGCACGCTTCGTTACTCCGCCGCCAGATAGCAGTTAAATAGCACGTCGTAAATTTTATTTATTTCCCGCCCATTGCAGCGCTGGGGGCGGCGCCCGGCTGCCTTTTATCGCCCACCCGCCCCGCCGAAAAATCCACCCGAAACGAACAGAACGAAAAAATAAAAAAAGAAAAGGAGAAAAAAATCCCAACCGACGGCCGAACAAGAGATGAAGCACACGCAACGGAGATAGGAAACGAAAAGATAACATAACGTTTTCCAGAAGAGAAAAACCTTACACAAAAAATAAAATTTCGTAATACTTAAATCTCGCGTGTGTGGTGTGTTGTGTTGTGTGCAGACATCCAGCTTGTAACGTAACACGTTAACGCACGCGTTTATTTTTATTCCTGCAGGAATTCCAAGCTATAACCGGCAATAACAACAGAACATCAACTCTTTCCTCCTGTTTCCTCTCGAGGCGGATCCGATTGCACGCGTTCGGGCGGAAAAAGGATGGAAAATATCACACACATCACGAAATTATATATATTTACATCATAATGTTTAATATTGTAATCATTTCTATTTTTGGCTTCTCCCTTCTCGCCGACTATAGGTTTTCTTCCTTATTCAACTGGATACGTTTTTTTCTGTGTGAATGGACTTATTTTTAGAACAACCATGGTTTCATATATACAACACACATTTTATTATTTATAAAATTAATTTCAATTATTTTTAACCTCATTACTCAGATTTATTAAAAATTGTTCTAACAAATTTATTAGCAAATTACTTTACTTTCATTGTTAACAACAATATTGCAGATCTAATTTTTACTTACTTATAAATTTGAAATAAATAAAATATCAAAATTATACGCACTTTTCATAAGTGTAGCAAAACGGATAAAATTTGCTTAATAAATGAATTTTAACCTCATTATTTAGATTTACTCTAAATTGTTGTAAGTAATTTATAAATATTAGATTAGAGAAATAATAATTCGTATATAATACGCACCTTTTATAAGTGTTTAACAAATTACTTTACCTTCATCATTTATACATTTTTTTAATTGTTATCACAATTCAATATTGCAAATTTAAATTTCAAATACTCATTTATTAATGTGAAATAAATAAAATATATAAAAATCTGTATATAATTCGCAATTTTTATGAATGTATTAAAACGGATTAATCACGTTTTACCCGAATTATTTAGATTTACTTTAAATTGTAATTCATACATTAATTTCATATAAATATTACATTTAAAAAATCATAATTCTTACATAATAATAGCGGAACTTTTGTATTAAATTTTTTGTTCTTCCTTCAAATTACTTTGATTACATTAGAATTTATCAAATTGTTTTAACATGATTCTGTAATAGTTTAATATGAGAAAATGTATAAATTTTCTATTAAATTTAAAATATTGTCACCGCAGAAAATTGTATCACTACTTTATAATTATTACGTAATTAAGACTAAATTATTGTAAAATTAATCAATAATGCAAATTTACGTTTGTTACAAGGAAAGCATGTGTTTTTAAAAAAATAATTTATTTTGTGAAACATTTATTTGATAATTAAAAAATTATTGATTTAATTTAAAATTATTGTTTTTTAAACATATGAAATAAAGTATTTCAATTAATTACGAATTGATCGAGTATTTATTAATAATACTAATTAATTATTAAGTTTACAATCACTTTCATTATTTACGTCATTACCTACATAATATAGAAAGCGTAAAGTATTGATGATTGTTATATAAAAAAACATTCATTATCAATGCTTAAGTTGAAAATTATTGCAGAAAGAAACAGTTAAATTTCACAAATTTTCGAATAATTCCTATTTTAAATGAAATTATTGTGAATCAGTGACTTTTTTTATATAATATAATGTTTTTTCATTAATAGATATTTTTTTTATTATTAATGAAAATTAATTAATTAAATTTCAAATTCTTATTGATTTAGCTAAAAACGTTTATTTTGAAAATATTGACTTGAAATGTTTTGATTCGCATTAAATCAATTGCATTTTTATACATTTTATCATAAACAAAATGTAGAACTTGATGACCTTTATTAATGCAAATAATAAAATTCAATTATTATTAATTATCAAAACAAATCATCCAAAATAAAAACAACTTTATTTACAATGTTTCATAGATTTGCATTGCATTCAGTGATGCACTTCAAATGCGTGAACAAACTATAAACTGTCTAAGAATGCGAATGCCATTTCCTAGCGTAAAAGTATTACGAAACTCTGGCAACAAAACCGAAAGGTCAATGAAATACTTTCGTAGAGTTTTTGTTTCGTCTCGTTTGCTGTCCAAAAAAAAAGTGAAGAACAAAAAAAGCAATCGCACTCCAGCAAATTGAAACAGTAAAAGTGCATTGCTTTATTATAATACGACCACATATCTTGAATATGCTTGAACTTCAACAACAATAAAATAAATAATAAACCTTTTCAAATTTTATACTTTTTCTTCTTTTCTTGTTTATCTCTTGAAATAGTTTGGCAACATAATGTATGTATATTATTTATATCGTTTCACAACTTAATAATATATTTTATTTTACCTGATTTTTTTTAAGAAAAATATTAGTAAAAGGTAAAATAATAATTAAATTTCCTTTAATAATTAATTACGTTTTGCTAATAATTGTAATTAATTTAATGTGCTTAATTAAATGGGCAACAATACCTCGCATAGTTCGGTTTCACTACAGTACGGTTTCAAAATGACTAAATAAACTAAATCGATCGGATGTTTCCTATATATAATCAAGACATTTTTTGTACATATTTAAAGTCCTCGATTAATCCGGTTTCAAGTAGTCTGGAACAAGATTACCGGACTATTCGACGTATAAATCTACAATTCTTTATTGTTTTTAGATTACTAATATTTATATGACTTTAAAGTTCAACTTAAAGCATGCAATAAATTTGTTGTTTAAACGATGAACAAAACAACTGAAACAAGCAATCAATCATTGAAATTGCGGTTGAAATTTAGTCATTTTCGTTATTTTTAGCATTTATTCAACGAAACGAACAATATTTCATCGATTTTCTAAACAGAATCCAATAAATTTATGTCGTCCAAAAACAGCGACCTTCGAATCGCATAAATTTCGACTTAAGTCACTTTAATGCATGCTCAAGTGTGTGGTGGCTCTTCTAACGCGCATGAATTATTCATCTGCGTTACATTATTAAAAGCGTTTTCGAATGCAAAATCCATGTTTTACCTCTTCAAAAATACCACCATTACGCGCAGTCTCTCACTTCCTCTTCTCATTCTTCGGTCAACTTGAAACCAGACTTTTAAAGTGCTCTTATAGAAGACGAAAAAAAAAGAAGTTAAATTACTTAATTGATTTTTGGAATCGAATTAATAAAATATAGAAAATAAAAATATATAATGATAGAAAAAAGTTGTTATAGAAATTTACTTTACTTTTCATGAAATTAGTAAAGAAATATCATGAAAATTATTGATCTATACTTCATTTCTTAAAATTAGAAGATAATCAATAGCAGTAAGAAGTAAGTAAATCAAGCAAAAAATTACATGAAATGTAAATATAAAGAAAAATACAGATGTTTTTTCTCGAATAAAGGAAAACCTTTATAAATATATGAAAATACATGAAAATGAAGAGAAATATTCATTTACTTATCAAAAAATAGTTCACACATTTAAGTAGGTACATTAAATTTATGTACTTTTTAGTTTTTGAAAGAACTAGTTGATAATTTACTAACAGAAACATGTCTAAATTTTGTCTCAAAATATTTTTTTAAGGGTCATGATTTTCAATACTTTTAAAGTGTTAATATACAAATAATTATAGAAAAGATTTGCGAATTTGATTATTAAAATATTTAAGTTTTAAACCTGAAAACTACCGTTTTTTTTTAATTTCATGTATTAATTATTAGTTAATGCTTTCTGTATAATAATGTCATTGCTTTTTTAATCCATTCACACTTAAAACCAGCTGTAACCAATAATAAATAACTAAAATATTTCTTAATACATATGAAAAAAAAAACTATCTAATGGATCTCTAATTAAGCGCTTCGAAATTAATATTTTAATTGGATCTGTTTGACTCGTGTTTAGTGGAAGATAGAAGCAAAAAAATGTATAAATCAAGTGAAAAAATATATAAAGTAGAAGTATTAAATGAATAAATTGTGAGATTAAGAATTACTTGATAATTTATACAAAGCAGAAATGGGATTGGTGGGTCGCTGAGGAAATTATTAAATCCGTTGATTTGTGACTTAATTTTCATCTACCGGGCTTCGTTCCAGGAAGAAGTGCAAAGAAGTGGTATATAATTAATGGGGAATTTCTATTACCGACGGAATTTCTAATTAAAAATCAGATAAGGCTCAGCACGACGAGGACGATTTCGGCTGCAAGAAAGAAGATTGGACTTGGGATAGAAAAGGAGAGAGATGGAAAGTTTAAGTTTGAGTTTGTAGGTGGAAAGAAAGAGAGAGAGCGGAGATAGAAGGAAGACGAGGGAAGCACGAAAATAATAACGTAATGGTGATAATAAGGATATTATATAATATAAGAAATGCGGTGTGTGCGTTCAGGGAAGATGGCAGTTTGGAGGCTCTAGCACGAGCCGAAGTAATCACTGCTATATTGTACTCCGGACGGTCGTGCCGTGTATGGCTTGTGGACACCTTTATGCCCTTTTCGGCGCAAAACAGCGTTCGACGCCCTTCGCTTCGCATCGCATCGCCTCAGTCTCAAATAAATTCGTTTATTATAAATTCGATAAAATACACACCCATTCGCATCGATGCTTTACCTTTTTTTATATATCAATTTTGCATTGGTAGGAGGAGGAATTCCCCTCCACATATATTATATTTTTTTTGCAAAACGAAATTTATATTCACATTTTTTTTTGGAATTCACACAAAATATTGACTCTGTCGTGCATAAACTTTTTGATCTTCGAATAATTTACCGATGTTGTTTATTCTTTGACGGACTAGTTTTTTTTTAAATTTATTTATTTAATAAAATTTAAATTATTTTTATTCAATCAATTATATTAGATTTTTTTAATTAGCTGCTAATTCTCGCTAATTATAATATCGAATCATTCAAATTTTACAAATATTTTTATTATTATGTAAAGTTAAGTTCAAATAATATAATTCTAAAATGAACCAATAGGTGGCGTATTGTGTAATTTATAACTGTGTCAGTTCCAAATCTTCTTTTTAACGAATATAACATATTTTGTATAATTAAACCAATAATGAATTCATTGGTTTTTCATAAAGTCAAAATGAAGGTCAATAATAATTTGTAAATAATTGAAAAAAAAATTATTGTAAGTAATTCGTGTATTTTATTAAATAATATTTTTGCTTAAAACTTTGTCCAGAAAATAGATTAAATGGTTCTTTTTTTAAGATTAGATGAAATTTTTACTTGAAACTTTATTAGAATATAAAAATATTTATACTAAAAGTAAACTATGATGAAAATTTTAATTATTTTTTATTTATGTATAAACTTGTGCAAAATCGAGATATACTTTGTTAATTATATGTTTTGGCTTTGAAAATGAGATATAAAGATTAATCAATAAAATAAAAGATATTTTTTATTTTCCAGAAAATCTTGTACAAATTTTAATTTTGTAAACTTCGAAATTCTCACGTTTAATATAGAAGAAAACCTTCTTATTAATCAAAACCTCCAATATTATTGAAGAATTAATAAACATAAAAATATCTCTTTATAATTTTTATAACATTTTGCTTTTGCAAAAAGTTTCCAAAATATTTTCAAATTTGATATAGTGAAAAACCTTGTTCTTATAAGGTTTATACTTCAAAACAGATTTCATTCAAGCATTATTCTACACTGTAATTTCTATTTCAATTAGTAAATATTTTTGTTTATAAATCTTTTATTGAACGAATTTATTATATTTTAAATTAAGTTTAACAAATTACATAAAAAAAATATTGAATGAATAAATCTACCAAAAAATAAACATTATGTTTTAGCATTATTTTAGTATATAAATTAGTAAATAGTAATAGTAATAATTTTACACGATAAAGATTATGGATTATTATATAAGATTTAATTTATTGAAGCTAAAACTATTAATTTTGTAATTTAATAAATTCTCAGTTGATAATATCTACAATAAATGTTACTTACTGAAAATCTACTACGCATGATTCAAGTACATTACTTCTTTGTTTGAAATCTTCGTTGCATTACCATCTGTTTAAGAATCTTCATGCTACAATAATTTCAAACAATTCATTGAAAACGTTGTTTACTAACTTTAAGCAACCAAAGATTAAAAAGAACAGATAATAATGAAAAATAAACAATTAGGACAAGCTTGTTTTTGTTTTCTTCTTGATCAATTGTACCGATGTTGTCTTGTTTTTTTTTGTATTTATGTCCTTTCGTTGTTTAACTAAATGAATTTAACAAGGATTTAATTAAACGCATTTAAATAAAAATACAACTTGTTTACATTAACATCTCGCTTTACATTAACTTAATTGTTAATACTTTCAAATTACATCACACCTATTGTTTCTTTGTCATTATCTAAATTACTTGTAGTCAATAATTTTCATTTTGAGACTATATCAATAAAATTAACTACTAAATCTTCCATATACAGCAATACCTTGCATAGTCCGGTTTCGATTTGTCCGTTTTGAAAATTTCAGCACAAACTAAATTTTAATTGAGTACAAATACGATACATTTTATTTACAAAGAAATAATCATGTTTTTATTTTCATTGCATAGTCAAGTTTCTTATTCCGTGGTTTATTTTTGTATGTATTTAGTTCCAGAATTAGTTACTTATTACCCGTACTATGCGAGTTATTGCTGTATTTGTTGAAATATAGCATAGTCCGAATTGAAAATTTCAAAACAAAACATTTTATATAAACAATTAAACATGTTTTTATTTCTATTATATAGTCAAGTCTCTTGATGACCGGTTTATTTTCGTATGTATTTAGTTCCAGGATTAGTCCGGACTAGAAACCTATTACCCGTACTATGCGAGATATTACTGTATTTGTTGAACTACAGCATAGTCCGGTTTCAATTAGTCCGATTTAAAAATTTCAAAACAAAACATTTTATATAAACAATTAAACATTCTTATTTCCAAGTCTATTGATGTCTGGTTTATTTTTGTTAGTTCCTCGATTAGTCCGGTTTCGCAATCTATTACCCGCACTATGCAAGGTATTGCTTTAGTTCATATTCTAAATTACTTTTATATGCAATTTGCACCAACTAACATCCATTTTGTGCTAGGTAAATAAAATTATCCATGGTGTTGGATTTTTTGGAATATTTGGTATATAAATTTAATTTTTTGTTTGTTTTTTGATACTGGATAGCAGATATCAAGTAAACACTGAAACCGGGCGCATTGTCCTGCTGAGGAGCATTTATCACACCCGAACATCTAGAAAAGGGAATTCTTTAGAAACTGAGACATTCCAAGAAGATTACTCGCGCGCTCTTAACAGACGAATCGTTGAGATTCAGAATGTTTATCATTTTGGATTTTAAATTAAATTTGATCCATCCTGCAGTAAAAGATTGTTTATCAGCTGTAAATAACGATGTAGCATTAATCATTGAAAGTCTTATACAAAACACAATTTGGATTTAATCATTTGTATTTCAAATCATATCTAAGTAGGAAAAGATTTTATTTATTTGGATTATTTAGGATTAAAAACTTATCTAAATCTAATTTAAGAAATATAGACGTGCAATACATTCAAATTCACATATTGCTTAATTAATATAATCCGTTCAAAGACGATGTACGTTAGTCAAATTATATGTTAACAGATCATCGATTAAAAAATGGTTTAAAGTAGGCTTAACTCCTAAAAGTAACTTCAATCGATTGGTAAGGTGTTCGTTATCCGAATATGTTTGTTATCCAAACATCTTTACAGAAACTGTACGTTACTCGAACTTTGCGTTAACCGATCATCCACTGTGCTTTATGAATAAAAAATATGAAATTATGAATTAATTAGACATTTTTCATCAAAATTTGCAGTTAATCCTGTAAAAATATTGAGAATTTTTTTAAAAATGTATAGTCAATAAAATTTATAGCTGTATTTGTAAATAATTTTGTGAATATAAAATGTTAAAGTATATTATTTTAAATCTATTACTTATTACTTTTAAAGCAGTAAAAATAAACACAAATTTTCAATTCATAAGATTTAAGAATGTTTCCAAGTAATTTATTGAATGAGCATTTAGCAATAATAGATAGTGAATAAACATTGAAGTAACAATAAAATGCATAAAATGTGTATAATTCTTAGTAAAATATGTAGAATAAAATAAGTGGAATAAAACGAGTGGAAGAAGCATTGCGGCAGTTCGCGCTTATCGTTTTACCGAGAAGTGAAGAAACCATAACTAATTTTAAATTAATATAAATTATTATATGCAATTTTCTGTTTATAAACCTGTTTTTATATGGTAATAATCACGACGCTTGGCACACATACATAACCAGGATGTGCAAGGTCATATTCACTTCAGTATTTACAAAATATAATAAAAATTTACGTTGAGAATATTAAGAAATTGAATGAAATGTAAATTATTAATTCAAGTTTGACCACACACACAAAATGTGGATCCATTTTTTTTTCTTCTTCTTGGGTTTGGTCACCCTTCGTATGGATTTATTATTGGTCTGTTAATTCGCATTAGCATTTGAAATGAGTGCGGACAATGGGAATGGAAAGGTGAAGCAATTTTGGGCCATTTTGGTTAAACTTATTCACACTCCATGAGAGGTTCAAACAGAGGAGAATGGTTGAAGAAAAAAAACCTGTTTCACTTCCTTGACCCTACCAAATCCGACACATTTTTTCCCATAACATTCGACCAGTGAGATGCATGCGTTTCTTTCTTTCTCTTACTCTTTGCCGCCTCTCGACTTGACTGGAGGATTTATGTATTTATTTTAAATCTCTTTGAAGAAAAAAAAAACGAATAAGAGAAAAAGTCAACTGGAATGGATGAAAAAGGAAGAAATGGAGATGAACCGACTCGGAATTATTTTGGGAACGGTTTTTATAAGAAGTTCTTTATGCTTTATGCATCGAAGAATTGTTAAAAATAAGACAGATTTTGTTTATTTACAAGATTTCAATGCTTCTGCAATGCTTTTAATAAAAATAAAATAAAAAATTGACACATTTTTGCTTTATATAAGAGACGAAATGTATATCAAAATAGAACTGTTTAAATACCAAACACATAGAATTTGATAATTTTTAGAAAATTTGTTTGTTTTAATCAAAACTATGACTTTTTAAAGAAAATATTTTAGAAACCTTAAATATACATATTATTGTATACTTAAAAATACCAAAAATTATATAAAAATTTCTATATGAAAAAATGAAATGAATATTGAATATAAATATCAATAAAGTTAAAAGGAATCATAGCATGAATCGTTGAAATAATGACCATAAAAACCAATTTGTACATACAAGACTTGATGGGAATCATAGAAGAATGACAAAGAGAGATATGAACATATGGAATAGGAGTGGAGAAATAGAGAAGGCACGAGAGGTGATTGGGTGCTCTTTATGATCTAAGTTATAGCCTACTAAAAATGGTCGTTAACAGCTTTAACTAAATTATTTCCCTTTTCTACTGATACAATATCAATGGTATAACACAGAGAACGAAACATGAGGAAGAACAATTAAAGTTTTAAATTATTTTATTTACTGTAAATTTTAGGAAAATTTATATTTTTTGAGTAAGCAAAATTATTTTTTCTTGAATTTCAGGTATACCTAAAATAACACGATATTTTAGTAGATTAACACGGTCAACCCTTGTATAACACGGTCTAGCACTATATTTTTTGATGTTGCATAATATATACTTCAGAATATTATATTCTTTCGTATTTCAAGTAAACCACAGTACTTAAGTAACAAGGATTCTCAAATAACACGGTTAACCTACGGATAACACGGTCTAGCACTATATTTTTTTTGAGGTTACAGAATATACTTCAATCTCTTATATTTTCTCGTACTTCAGGTTTTTGGAGGTTGCAATTTATATTTGAGTGTACTTATATTCTCACGCACTACTTGAAGTACGAATTGCATGAAGTTTCGAATAACACGTTCAATACTCTTATAACACGATACATCAATTGCTTTAAAGTCTTATACAGTTAAGAACATCTATTAAAATACAAATCTGGAACCAAATGTACATTTATATGTCGAACTGAAGTATCGAATAACACGATTTTGAATAACAAGTAACTATTTAATTGTGTTATTTAAGAGTTGACTATATTTATTTGAAAATATTTACTTCTATTCCTATATTCAATGTAAAAAAAATAGATACAAACATTTTTCTATTCGTTTTTTTTCCAGTTTTTTTAAATGATGAGTTAATTTTAAGAATTTCTGGATATATTGAAACTTTATTGTATTATTATATAATTTTGCCAAAAAGAAACTAAGAAAATGACAATTTTCTTAGTATTTTCAAGAATATATTACAAATAATTTATGAACATACACGCAAACATATGTAAATAATAGAGGAAACTCATGGATTTTACATAATGATACGATTATTTAATGAATGTATAAGTGCATTGAATATTGCGTTGAAAAGGTAGAACGTAACATAACGTAAAATGAAACAGTAATATGAAAAGTTTTCGTTCGTTCGGTATACGCGAGGTGGTTTAATTTAGGGGACACGGCAATATGAAACTTTACATGGTTTTAATGGAATATTTCATGTTTTTGCATAAAGCCGCAAATTGCAAATTACTTTCCTTCAGGAAAAACCGCGCCGAGCCACGGAACTACCGACCGGGGCTATCTTTGATGATATCCTCTTCTCTCTTTCCTCAGTCGCAGCAGCATAGCATCATCATCCACGCTTTCTCGTGTATTTTCAACTGAAATCATTGCCGTTACATAAACCGATTTAAGTAAATTTAGTACCACCGCGAGTTAAAAGAAACCGCGAAGACGTTGACCCTACACACATTTCATAATTAATTAATTATTACTTGTTTTTATTACTTATAATTTTTATGAAAGAACATTAAAACTAATTTATGAGGGTAAATTTCATTTGAATATTATAAAAAAATGAAATTCCAAAAAAAAATGAATATAATATTTTTTCTTGTAAACTAATTAATTATCTGAAAAATTAAATAATTTGTAACCATTTGTGTAGAAAATTATATAAATATTTCTAAAATTTTCAAGACTATTAAAATTTTGCATTTATATTAAAAAAAACTTACAAAATCTCTTAAGTTTAAGTTTACAAATCTTTTTAAGTTTACAATTGGTTAAGTCATAAATTATCCACAGAACTTCAAATTAAGTTAAGCTTTAAAATAAAATTTCAATGTTATGAATAAAAATATATAAAACTATTGAAATTGAATGTTGATTTAATGAAGAAAACTGAAAATAATTGCTGAAATCTGCAATGATTTTTCAATAAATTTTCTTTAATATTTACATTGAAAAGTTCCAAATATTTACATATAATTTAAACAATTTAATTCAATTGAAATTATTTTAGAATTATGGCTACATAAATTTTATAGAAAAGTTTCGTATGAAGTTTTCTTCATAGTGAAGAAGAAACCTTGAAATTTTCTTAAGTTTTATGTACATATGAAGTTTGTTTGGATAATCGGTTCTGACTGTTTAAAACCGGACTAATGGAGGAAATGACTATATAAAGTGAAAAAAAAATATGTTCATGTACATTTTTTAAGAATTCATTTTGTTCAATTCAAAGTTAGTTTGTTTTGAAATTATTTAATGAATTCGGACTGTGTGAGGTGTATCTCGATTTTAATTAACAGTAATGATTTCTTCAATTTATAATGTTGTGACTATACACAGATTAAACCACAGCTTCCAACCAATTCGAAACAGATTTAAATGTGATACTTTTCTTTTATTCTTCATCCATTTCATATCTTTTTTCCTCTCGTTTATATAAACGTAGAATTTGTGCGACAAAGGCGAAAGCAATACAATCAATTAATGAAATTATCCTTTTTACATAATTTACACGTATTCCCCCCTCTCGCTTCGCAACCATTTCGAGTGTCCCGATTAGCATTTGAAACGGCCCCAGACAGTGGATGGTAATTTCGGGCCATTTTGGTTAGAGTTATTCACACCCCATGAAAGGACCAGGATAAAAACAGGAAAAAGAAGAAGACGAGAAGATTACACTAGAAGAGGAATTGGTTAAACGAGAGAGAGAAAGAGAAGAGAAACCTGTTTTAATATTGTATATTTGTTGGGGTCAGAAGTATGTCCATGTCTGTGCGTGTGTGAGTGAATGTTTGTGTCTGTATGAGTGTAAATGGACGAGAGGATTCCTCCCCGAACCTTTCCCATCGCCGTGTGTCTCAGTTGCCATTATTATTTAAATGAATGTAACGTACAGGCCAATAATTCCTCTGCGTCCGACATTTTGGGAATTTATTAGGACTTCTTTTTTTTTTTTCGAAAATTTATTCGTCTCCTAAGTGGGCGCACTTTCTGGGTATCGGAAAGTCAGGAGCCGTAACAAAAGAGCGCCCTCTTCTTTTATTTTTTTCATAAAAACGTGTATATATATGTACAGGGGTGGGCGAAGAGTGGAGGGCGGCGGGGGTGAAGAGAAATGGGATGAAAACGTGGGGAGGAGAGAGAGAAGGGGGAGAATGGATGCATTTGATGGGGAAAAGTGTAATTTGTGTGCCGGGGCCTTTGGGGCCAATCTGAGCGCGTCGGGAATATATGAAAATGGGAATTTATCGTGTCGAGAGTAGGAGAGATAATTTTTCTGCCTCCCTCCGTTCAACCCCAATTGCGCCAGCCACCCCCCAACATAACGTCGCCTTTAATTATGTGACGTTTATGGTTTGCCGATAAACAATTAGATGTAGGATGATCAGGAAGTATATGGGTGCAGTACTTTCGAGGAGAGCGAGTGGGGTCCTTTTTGGAAGATGCTGGAATCCGATGCGAGGACCGGTTTCGTTCGATTCGATGCTTAAGTGAATTGAATGATCTTGAAGAGATGGTGGACGGTTTTCGGCTTGTCGATGTCCAATTAATGAAATGATGAACAATAATAACACCGAACGGACACTCAGCGACTCGTTGATAACGATCTTAGTCAATTATAGGCCGGGAAAAGAGACATCAAGACACCAGAATAAACATTCACTGTTACACAACATTACTATAATAATACTGTAAACCTCACAGTTGAGGATATTTCTGGTATTAAAAACTAATAGAAAAGCGATGCTTACATACATATCTGTCAGATATGTCAAGATTTCATAGAATCAAATGATATTGAAACTTAACTGTCATTTATGTCATTTCATGAACTGACATATATGTCATTTCATAAACTGTCATATATGTCATGTTTAAAAAATACTTAACATTTGATAAATATTCATATCTAATGTCATACAGATATTCCATTGTAAAGAAAATTTTGATGAGTTATATGCAATTATGTGCTCATAAATTGTAAATAATACATACATATTGGTCAAATATATCAAGTTTTCATAGAATCAAATTCTACCGAAACTAAACTGTCATATATGTATATGTCATTTCATAAACTGTCAGATATGTCATGTCTGTAACTGTCATATACGTTATGTCATATCGAACTATCAGATATGTCATGTCTGTAACTGTCATATACCTTATGTCATATCACGAACTGTCATATACGTCATGTTTAGATAACTTTTAATTTGACAGACATTCATATCTAACACTTTTAATTCATTTTCATGAAAATTTAACCACATAAATTGTAAATAATAATTCTGAAACTATAATTTCTAATATGTTTTTACTTCAATGCTGAGTAATCTAACATTATGTATTTACCTATAAATGTATGTAGTGTCTAATATTAGACAATAATTATACTTTATTTTAAATAAAAAACGAAATTAATGTAATGTAAAATGCAATTTTTATCTTTAATCTATATTATAACATGCAGATATCCAGAATTAGGCTTTAATAAAGAACATCTGCTTTCAGTATAAATCATTCTAGATGATATAACAACAATAAAAAGACTGTTTAAATCACCTAGTGATGTCTTAGAAACCTGTTTCCTTAAAGAATAATCTAAATTTCAAATCTTTAGATCATTTAAACTGCTTAGTAAAACGCAGGAAATGGGCATAAGTCTTTCTTATATTTGCAACCTAATAACATACAACCTAATAAAATGAAACAGATATATCTGTCCAGATTTAACATTAGAATGGATTTAAGAAAATTAAAGTTTTTACTATTGTTTGTGAAGATTTTCGAAGGTAGTGTGTCACCTAGTGATGTCTTAAAAACCTGTTTCCTTAAAGAATAATCTAAATTTCAAATCTTTAGATCATTTAAACCGCTAAGTAAAACGCAGGAAATGGGCATAAGTCTTTCTTATATTTGCAACCACAACCTAATAACATAAAACAATTTTATAAATGAAACAGATATATCAGTCCATAGATTTAACATTACAATCGATTTAAGAAAATTAAAGTTTTTACTATTCTTTGTGAAGATTTTCGAAGGTAGTGTGAAGTCACTATTATATAATAAGTTAGAGATTCGTTATTAGAAATCTATGTAAGCATTAAAATCTATAGTAAAGGTAAAGAATGATCGGGATTGGAGGTTTTGTGGTTTTTACCTAAGGTTATTAAAGAAAGTAAAAAAATTAGGATAAAAAGAAGAAAATAGGAAAAGAGCTATTTGCAAGTTTGTTGTTGGAGGTTAGTCCGTTCCACGTAAAACCATCCCCGTCGTTTCGCGGGATGGTACAGGAGGCGGTCCCACCGCCGTGTAATTGTTTCCTTATGATCATTTTCCTGGAAAACAATGCGGCGCGTTTTCTAGAACAAACAACTCTGGCGTCGGCCTTTGATGATGGCACCGAGAGTATGTGAGTGTGCGCGCATCACACAGAAACATTGTTGATTAATGGCCAACAGACTTTGACAGATTTACTGTGGCCTGAGTTATGGCCCTATAAATATAAGTAGACTTATTTATATTCTTGTTTGTTGCGGTCTACGCATCGTGATAAAAATTATGCAAATCTCGCACAAAAGATAAACAGCACTCGGGATACACACACAAACATACAGACACACATATACATTCACTTGATGCAGTCGTAGAGCGAGTAGCAAGAGATGAAGAGAGAAAGAAAGGTTAAGATCAAGAGTGAGAGAAACGGAGAGTCGAGGAATGGACAGATGGAGCGAAGGAGATGGTAAATGGCAGCAAATGGCACGAAGGATGAGCGCAGCCGAGGACGATTTACATTTCCATGTACACATCGGATGGCTCGGAACCAAAACTTATCATAATTTTTAATTCAAATTACGTGCATGCATTACCCAAACACAAACACAATCCGCCGACCTGAACCTACTCTACTTTACTTTTGTTGTGCTATATTTTACATTGTTTTATACTACTTTTTCTTGTTTGTTTATTTATGCTTTGTTTTACTTTGGATTGCCTAGATTTACTTGTGTTTTATGTTTTAATTCTCTTTTTCTTCTTTGTTTAGTTATGCTATGTCTTATTTTAGTTTACTTTTACTTTGTTTTATACTTCATTTTTCTTGTTTGTTTGTGATTTCTAGTATTTTGTTTTGCATTATTCCCAAACACAGATAAATTCCGCCGACCTGAACCTACTCTTATTTCCTCTTGTTGTGCTATATTTTACATTGTTTTATACTACCTTTTCTTGTTTCTTTATTTATGCTTTGTTTTACTTTGGATTGCCTTTATTTACTTTGCTTGTGTTTCATGTTTTACTTCTCTTTTTCTTGTTTGATAATTTATGATTTGCCTTGTTTTAGTTTACTTTTACTTTGATTTATACTTTATTTTTCTTGTTTGTGATTTGTTATACTTTGCTTTGCATTATTTTACTTTACCTTTACTTTGTTTCATACTTCTTTGTCTTACTTGTTTATTTGTACTTTGTTTTACTTCTTTTTATCTTGTTTTATTTCATTTTATCCATCTGTTTTTTACATTATTTTGAATCTAATGTATATTTTTCTTGTTTTTTTAGGCATTGTTATGGTTTGATTTGCTTTGTTTTACGTTAATTTTACTCCAATTTATATTTCTGTATGTTTCTGCTTTGTTTCACGGTGATTTTACTCTAATTTATATTTGTCTTTGTCAAGTTTATTTGTATTTTTACTTTGCTTTACTTCGTTTTACGTTGATTTTGCTCAAATTTATATTTCTGATTATTTCTTTGTTTTTGCTTTTAAATTGATTTCACTATAATTTATATTTGTCTAGTGATTATTTGTATTTGTACATTGATTTGCTTCATTTTACGTTGATTTTACTTCTTTATTTCTTGTTTGTGTACGCTTTGTTTTACTTTGCTTTTATACTTCTCTTTTTCTTGTTTCTTTTGTTTGTTTCTACTCTTCAAATCCACCCACATCACGTTTAAATTACGTTTTAACGCTCGCATTAATCCGCTTTTATGCTTCAACTAAATTACCTAAATCACAATTACTCGCATGAACCTATTACATCACCGAAAACAGGACAATTAAACTTTGCTGCGTTCCTCCACGCACGCTCCACTTTTTTTTGTTTATTGCTTTTTTCTGACTAATGACTTAATCGTTTGCTTCCAAAAACACCTAAACGAATTAAAGTAATTAAGTCCTTCTTTCATTCATATTCATTTAAACAAGTATGAGTTTAAATTAACATTATCATTCTAGCAACAATGAAAAACAAAAATTAAACATTTTCATACAATAATAAAACAATACAATAATACAATAAAACTACAAAGAGCTATTGACCAAAGGTCCTTTTTCCCAAATTAAATCAATATAAATGTTCAAAAAACAATTACTACCCAATTTAGTAAAATATTTTTTAAATAAAATTTAAAACCAAATTTGTTAATTAAAAGTACAATAATTAATAAATTAATGTAATTGTAAAAAAATGTAACTTTTGGTATAAATTAAATTGATAATTTCAATGGAGAAGAGAACCATAAATAATAAAAACAAACAAACAAACACTCACAAAAAAAAATAGATTGGACGTCCTACGACGTGTGACATTCCCAATTCATTCTCCCCTTCGTCCTTTCTGTTTTTCAGTATGAGTGTGTGTGTATGTGTATTATTTTTAATTATAAACTCGGCAGTAAACGTCACATTTGAGATTAATAAAAAGGAACGTTTTATTGGTGCGTAAATCATTCCGAGATTGGGGAGCTGATTAAAGGCACGCTGTACAACCGCAAAGTCGAAATTAACGAAAAATACCGGTAATTTCCATTTCGCCATAACGTCCAGCGAAAACAAGGAAAAGAGAGAAAGAAATAATGAAAGAAAAAACGCAGTTTTTGTATGATGAAAGAAAGAGAACGAGTTGAAAATATAATCCGCAAATACTTAATACTTCCTTATTGCCGTTTTAATTAATTGCTTCTGTAATGGGTTTTAATGAATTCCTTAATTTGTTCAAGATTCTTTAAAGTAAAATTAAATAATTTTTCTTGATAAAAAATACGGTTTTCTATTAAATTACAATTATCAAGTGTATTACAATGAATAGAAAAATACAAATCCTTGAGTTTTTTAATAGTATATTTTTGCATTTATAATATATAATAGTTCATAAATACAATCTATTGCTATTAATCAAAAAGCCTTTCAACTTAATTAGCTGTTAAAATCATAATTAAAGTTGTAATTAGTTTTATATGGGATGTAAATATGTTTCTAAGGCAATAAGAAAGTAAATATTTCCAGTACACAATAAAAGCAATATATTTTTTCTTAATTTGAAAAAAAAAACGTAAAACAAACTACATAAATTCAGTTAAATAAATACAATTCATAGGTTTACTGTTTATACCTTCAACTAATGTAATATACGAATCACGCATCCATTCACCGCATTATTATTCTTCGAGTTGACGCACTGATACGTCATGGATTGCTAATTACTAGACGTCTGAGACTCGTATTGAAAACTAGTTTTGCATTGAATAAATAAACGTGTAGCCTATGAATAATAGAATATATATTCAAATTAAATTATAATTAATACATTGAATCAAAGACCCGAAAACAAGTTTTAAATGTGTTTGCTTTCATTTAATTAATCTAGTTTCTTTTTCCTGTGGTTAACTAACTTCTCTATAACAAACCTATAGTAGTTATAAAAACTCGTTTTTTAATATTTGAGTAGTTATCAAGTTTTGTAATTGTTATTGCGTAAGACTAACTGTATTAATACTTAATTGAATGTATGAATTTAGTCGCAATAAAATAACGTGTACAAGTTTGTTAAGTAGTGTATTTAGAAAAACAATTATGTTAAGAAACTTTTCTGTGAAAATCTATAGTAATCATGAAAACTATTTTTTCATATTTGAGTATATGTCAAGATTCGCGAAACTGTTAAATCATCAATACAACTTTTCAAGTACTTTTAATTGTGTAAGTTGTTTCAAGTTGTCAAGTACATAAAGCATATTTAGAAGTATAATTATGTTGACTAACTTTGGTGTAAGAAATCTTTAGTAGTCACGGAAACTTGGTTTTTAATATTTGTCAAATTTTGCGAATCATGAATACATCCTTTTAAATTGCGTAAGTCTAAATGTACAAATTCATAAAAAGTATAAATGTAGTTGTCATAAAACCACTTGTTCAAGTTGTCAAGTACATAGTGCATTTAGAAGTACAATTATGTTCAGAATATTTTGTATAAGTAATCTATAGTTGTCATGGAAACTAGATTTTTCATATTTGAGTATATGTCAAATTTTGTGAAACTGTCAAATCGTCAATACAACCTTTTTAATTGCGTAAGTGTAAATATAGTAATCCATATTGTAAAGTATGAATATAGTTGTCAGAAAACTACTTGTGCACATTCTCAAGTACATAGAGCATTTAGAAGTATAATTATGATGACTAACTTTGATGTAAGAAA